>NC_136792.1:35982706-35985206 GCF_951216825.1 Electrona antarctica | reverse complement strand
TTCCCAGTTTCGAGTCCTGGCAGCCAGGTGCATGCACAAATCACAACTACAACTGTACAGTGTCAGTGCCCCGCTGTTTATAAACCAACACGCAGTTTGGGCTTGTTTTTACAGGCTGCATCTGTTGCTCTGATTACAATCGCGATAGGTACTGTCAGAACTGCTGTACAGTGCCCCGCTGCGCTGTTTATAAGCCAAAAACAGTCCGTTGGGGGGGGGGGGGGGGGGGGGGGGGGGGCAGGGGGGGCAGCACGAAAGGTTAGTGTTGAGCTTCGGCTGCTTGGAATTGATATAAACCTTACAACCCGCCATCTGACGGGTATGGCGACCTTCGGGGTTACATCTTAACCCGTCATCTGACGGGTTCCGAAGCGATTTGGCGTCATGAGTGTTAAAAGCACACTGCACTGGAACGCGAAACAAATCAAATATGTTTACTTTTCTTTCATCTTCCATCTCCCAAATCTTCCGTCTCTCCACGACGGTAGTCTCTATTTATCGTATGTGATCCTCTTCAGGTTATCTTTCATAATTCACGTGCACGCGCACACATGCGTGCATCACTCACATTGAAGCAAACACCAACATTCTGCCTGCTGGTGCAGATTTACATATCTAAAATTACCTCCTGTCCGTTTGCCACGCATATGCATTTTGCATTCCACCTGCTGGCTCATGTTAGTCACTGTGTGTGTGTGTGCGCGTGCGTGCGTGCGTGTGTGTGTGCGAGCGCGATTCCCGACTTCACTTTTAGTGCTGTGTCACTGTAGCAGGTCATATCTCACTGGGAGGCACAGGTGTTGGCAGTGATTGGACCGTGTGCGTGAGTGCGTGTGTGCGTGTCTCCTGGGGTTAGCCACAGACCCTGCTGTCAGGGAGATGTCAGTGCTGAGTCCAATGTGAATTAAATCATCTTACAGTCCTCTGTCCCTTTGCTCTCTCTCTCTCTCTCTCTCTCTCTCAATTCAATTCAATTCAATTCAATTCAATTCAATTCAATTCAATTCAATTCAATTCAATTCAATTCAATTCAATTCAATTCAATTCAATTCAATTCAATTCAATTCAATTCAAAGGACTTTATTGTTGCCAAAGAACAATACAATCAAAACAAAATGTATGTGCAATTGAAAGTCAGAATCTCCAATAAATCAATTTATATGTACTGAGATCACTCATTGTGCAGGAAGACACACAATGATTAGTCTTTAGGGTGGTTGTGTTCCATATGATATCCTTCTCCTATCACAGCAGCTCACGAATCTTGCTGCTGTGTTTGCACATTGTTGTACTTCGCCCAGCAGATATGGGATTAGTCATGTTTTCAAAATCTCCGTGGGTGATTGCGATCTGTGGGAAGTATGTGTCTCTGATGTCTTGGTACAGTGGGCAGAAGGTTAGGAATTAAGTGTAGCTCAGTTTCCACTTAATATTATGTGCAGTGGATGCATAGTCTGTCTTCCCTATAGGGAGACAGGTCTGCCGGCCTTTCTCAATCGCAAGACTGTGCTCACTGAGTCTGTACTCCGCAGTGTTTAGGGCCAGATAGCATTCTAGTTTACTCTGCTTTTGTGTTTTTCTATCTGGTGGCTCTGTTTGTGTTTGTGCACTGAGTTCCAGGGCCAGCCATGGCTGAGGGGGCACCTCTCTAGAGTTTCGCTGTGTGTGAGTGCCTTGTTATGGAGTGCATCTGGGTCACTTTCTTTGAGGTGGTTGTAGAATTGATGTGCCCTCTTTTTATTTTGACTGAGTGGGTATCATCCTAATTCTGCCCTGCCTGCATTATTTGGTGTTTTCCACTGGATCCGGATTTTCCAAATTCTCTCAAAGGAGAGGTGTGTGTGTGTGTGTGTGTGTGTGTGTGTGTGTGTGTGTGTGTGTGTGTGTGTGTTGTGTGTGTGTGTGTGTGTGTGTGTGTGTGTGTGTGTGTGTGTGTGTGTGTGTGTGTGTGTGTGTGTGGTGTGTGTGTGTGTGTGTGTTGGGGGGAGTAAGAGAGAAAGAAGAAAAGACAACAGACGCAGAAGGGAGGAAGGGGAGGGGAGGAGAGGGGGGTGTCATAGCAAGTTAGAGCAGACAGGTGGAAAAGCATCCAGGGATGAAGGAGAGTACAAAGAGAGATCGCCTTCATCTCACTTTTATTTTATTACATCTCGCTCTCTCTCTCTCTCTCTCTCTCTCTCTCTCTCTCTCTCTCTCTCTCTCAAGCTTGTAGAACAGCTTTCTGCTTCTTTTCAACCCACTCCTCTCTCCTTCCCTCCTTCATTGTCCTCTGGGACCTGTAAGCAGACAGTCAGTTGAGCAGAAGAGAGAGAGAGAGAGAGAGAGAAGAGAGAGAGAGAGAGAGAGAGAGAGAGAGAGAGAGAGAGAGAGAGGAGAGAGAGAGAGAGAGAGGTGAGAGAGTGGTCAATGTTCCCTGAGTATAATTGATGCTGGCATTGTGTCTCTCTTGTCTATGACATCCTCCTTCACCATCTGTCTATTTTTCTGTTGTCTATCTCTC
>NC_136792.1:35967706-35977706 GCF_951216825.1 Electrona antarctica | reverse complement strand
AGGGTGGTAGTGGGGACATTCTCTTGAGTGTACAGGGTTTGATGAGAGCCCAGGGAGGCCGGGTCTTAATTTCCGGGCCTGCTACCGGGCGCGGCTGCACTAACTTTGGGGCAGGCCCGTCTAGAGTTTGAATGGACAGTTGGGCCTGTTGAGAACCCTAGTTTTCGCGGGCTGCCGTGCACGACTGCACTAATAACTTTGGGGCAGGCCCGTCTAGAGTTTGAATGGACAGGTATAAGCCAGAACATGGTTCTGACATATATCCATGGAGATCTAAGGGTTTGAGGTTTGAGGTCAGATGTAGAGTTGCTAGCCAATATTGATGACATCAGGGATCTCCAGCCCTGATGATGTCACGTGATGCCACGAGACCTGGGCACCATGTATGGGGGCTTTCCCATGTATGGGGATTTTGAGTGACAAAAATGTACGATTTCATAGTAAATGTTAAAGTTAAAACAATGATATCTGGATGTCTATATATATACTGTATAGCATCAGTATAATTTGTTTCAACCGAGATGAATAATTAGGCATCATTGTCATAGATATGGAAGTTTGCTTTGTGTGCTCCAGTACCGTTAAGTAGTAGCATATAAGAATAGTAAACACCAAAATCTATAACATGATCTCCAGAACCGAGATAGAATTTCTGAAATTCTATGTACGGAAGCAACAGGATGCAGAGAGACCAACACCGGTCTGAAGATGATCTTGCTGAATGATGCACTTCATTTAAATACAGAGACCTATTACATTATTGAGTCTATACAGGACTGACAATTTTAGTGAGAGCAACACTGTTGCTGTGATTAAACCTTAATGAAACCTTTCCAGAATCTTGTTTTCATAGGAAGGAATTTATTTTGATTTGATTGTAGTATATTGCTAATAAAAAGGAGAATGGATATTTGTCTATAATCAGTTAGAGTCTCACTATCTAAATGTGGTGTCTTCAGCAATGGTTTAACTTTAAAACAGAGTTTGCAACCCTGTTTAAGCTTAAAGAACAGAGTCAAGATGAGAAGTTCCTCTATGCTACAGAAATACTTGTAAATTCATCCATTGTATCAGTGTTTACCACTGAACAGAGAAGAGAGGTCATGCAGCTCGTAGTCACGATGCAAATACTTTATTTTAATAATGAAATATAGCTCCTCATGTTTCAAAACAGAGGCTTGTGAGAGAAGGTGGGTGGAAGGGCCAGGATTTAGCAGCTGGTTAATTGTATAATATAAACTTGCCAGCATTCTAACTAATCATTTGAAAGAAATGAGCTTTTCGTGCCAGGCATACAGAGTTATTATAGCCAGCTATGATTACATTTTTAGCTCTCATGCCATATCTCTCTATGCGCTAATTCTGAATGAATATGACTTTGAATTAAAGTGCAAGACTGTCTTCTGCTTTAACAGGAACAACCTGATAAAAATAGCACTGAAAAGATCAGAGGATGTGAGGATACTTACCACTCGCTTATTTAATTATATTCATGGTATGTGGACACAACCAAAGGCAAATTGAAATTCTGCCTCTGTTATTCACTTTCTATACAAGTCGCCCACACAGATATTACACACGCACGCACACACGCACGCACGCACGCACGCACGCACGCACGCACGCACGCACGCACGCACGCACACCGAACAATACAGTATGTCCTTACAGGAAAATTGAGTCCAGTTGATCTCTCTCGCTCCCGGAGGCTGAAAGCGAGCGTCATTCACTGTCAGCAGCTTTCCTCTAATAATAAACAGCCTGCAGGGGTCTCTCTCTCTCTCTATCATCTCTTTTGTAAAGTGGTAAATATATTTTAACTGCTAATTTAACCATAGTGTTGCTGTTGGGCAGGTAACACATGCATATTCTAACTGTGTGTGTTTTTTCCCTAAATTAACTTTACGATACGTTTACGATACGTTTTGTTTTCTGAACTTTCCACCCAACAGAGATGATTCGAACCCTGGCACCCCTATTCTATTCTGGGCGCAAACATGGAATGAAATACGCCAATGTACAACTGAGCTTGTAGATCATTTCGGCAATACAAAGAGACACTCGTGTGAAGTGAGGGCTGCCTATGGTCAAGTCCATAGACTTGGCTGCCACATTACGTCATCGAGGGCACACACAAAGCCAGGCATTGGAGGGGCTAGCGCCCCTCAAAAAGGAGGCAGCCTTTAGAATCTATAGCAGTGGTCTATTGTTTATTGATCATTTGAGCCACGGACGGGTCCATTTGGTTTCATTTTACACTCTTAATTGTTAAAGATCTATAGGGGGCCATTTGGTTTCATTTTACACTCTCAATTGTTAAAGATCTATAGGGGGCCATTTGGTTTCCAACTCTCCATCATTTAGCTGCATGGGGACCACCAAGGACCACTGGTCTATAGTATAGATCATTGGGGGACTCAGGTCAACGATAGCGTTTAAGTGTTGTGTAAGTTCAGTCTGTGTCATGGTTTTGTAATACCCATCACTATGAATACAAATTAATACAGTACAGTAAGTAATAGGAAGTACTAGTAATCACTTTTTAGCCTGTTAGCTTCAATCATCAAACATTATTATTTAATTAGCACCCAGCGGTTCCCAAACTATTCAATGTCAAGGACTCTCATATACCTACCGTACCTTATCTTAATTAGTATTATACAATTTTACCATAGCATAGCCTATATGCAATTTACAATTGGGTTTCTGAGGTATAAATACTGTCAAAAAATATATAATAATAAATAACAGTGAAAAAAGTAGTGGGACTCGAACCCAAGCCTGCAGGGGAGACTGCAACCTGAACCCAGTGCCTTCGACCGCTCGGCCATCCTAACATGTCACCACCTATGAATCATTTACACTAGCCTACATGTAATAACACATGTATAACTCAATAAAGGGTCAGCTATGACTGGATCAATGCGTACAAAGAGACCCCTGAAAGCCATCCATCTGGCAACACCAACCAACTAACCAAGCCGGAGGCACCATGGAGGTGTTGAACATCAGTCTCCGCAGTGGATCTCCTGCCAGTTGGTTATTGATGCATTCACTTCCATCATTTGGAGGGTTTCCACGGATCTTGACAGCCCAGCATGTGGTGTCAGTCTCAGTCTGTGAGGGTTGGGAGTTTAGTCCTTGACTAACGAAGTGTGTTAATATCCAATCAATCTTCTCACTGACAGTCAGAGTATAGCTTAATGAGACTCTTCATGATGCATTATACTCAAAACAGACTGACAGGAAATAAAACTGGACCTGACTTGAAGCTGAGAGTAATGACAATACACAGTATTCCCACCACAGTCACTAAGAAAGGAGGGTTTGGAACAGCAACTATTGATTATCTTTCTTCTTAATTTTTACATGAATGGAGTAATCTAGAAGCACATTTTCTATATAATTATTTTTCTTTTTGAGGGCCGATATCCCCTTCTATGAATGGCTTTATGAAATTACGTCATGTGGCAGCCAAGTCACCCCCTCTTCCTCCCTTTCTTTGTTTTCTTGGAAAAATAACACAATAGGAACTATGCACAAACAATTATTTCACCCACTTGTTTTACTTGTAAAACTGATTCTGAGGCTTATTAACAAAAAACGTTGCCAGCCAAGTCTATGGACTTTAATTTTTGTTTAGTGCAGTAATTACAACATATGAGGTCATGTGGCTCAATGGCTGATATAAATCCAATGGGCGCCCCTCATTTCACAAGTGTGATTTTTTTCACATATCAATGAAAATCAACAACTTAAACCCTAATTTAACAGTGTCATGCAAAAATGGCTAAAATATTAATATTTAGCAGAATTGCTACTGTAGGCCTATTTAAAAAAGTTGAATAAACAAATTACTTAAAGAAATAAAATAATGATAATCAATTAAATCGATTAAATCGTTACACGTCTAGAGTAGAATGAGTCTTGCCATAAGAAAAAACATCTATCTTTTGTTTATAGGGGAAGACTTGCCATCATTTTCAATGTTCAAAATAGGCCAGTGTCCTGCCTTCTCTTTATTGCCTGTGCTTAGACAGCCAAAGGACACCCGGCGCTGTGGCTTAGTTGGTTAAAGCGCCTGTTTAGTAAACAGGAGATCCTGAGTTCAAATCTCAGCAGTGCCTTTTCTCTCCCACCCACACAATTCAATTCAATTTCAATTCAATTCAAAGGGCTTTATTGGCATGAGAAAACATACGTTTATATTGCCAAAGCAGAAAGAACAATACAACAATACAGCAATACAATCAAAACAAAGATGATGTACATTTGAAAGTCAGAATCTTCAATAGATACATTTCTATGTACCAAGATCACTCGATGCAGGTATAGTGCAGGAATACACACAATGATTAGTCTTTAGGGTGGTTGTGTTCCACCCGGCGCTGTGGCTTAGTTGGTTAAAGCGCCTGTTTAGTAAACAGGAGATCCTGAGTTCGAATCTCAGCAGTGCCTTTTCTCTCCCACCCACACACGGAGATGATGTTTAATCTGAAACCACATTCCTGGTGCTGCATTTCACACTCTGAAACAGGTTGGTTAACATGTGGCGCTGTGGCTTAGTTGGTTAAAGCGCCTGTTTAGTAAACAGGAGATCCTGAGTTCGAATCTCAGCAGTGCCTTTTCTCTCGTACCTCCAAATGGAAACATGTTCCAGACTCTTAGGCCCCTTTTCCACCGGTTGGGAACCGGTTCAGTTATTTTTGGTTCTTAGTCCATGAGCCAGAGCTCCGAAATTGGTTAATTATGAATTGAGTGTGCAAAACCATATATTAAATTGTTATCACCATGAAACTTCCCCAGTTGATTACTTACACAAAGACAATGATTTATTGTATTACAAATCTTAAAATATGCAAATTAGGCATTATTTAGGAAAAAATACTATTATAAAGGAAAAAATGTAAAATATGAAAAAGCTACTGGATTATCATATATTAATTTACTTATATTCTATAAACAATTGAATATAGGTATGGCTTTGCCCACTCAATTCATAATTAACGTTCCAATTTTGGAGGTCTGGCTCATGGACTAAAAACTGGTTCTGAACTGAACCGATTCCCAACCGGTGGAAAAGGGGTCTCAGTGAGATCTTTCATATTCCCTCCCGATTGGCTATGATCTCATTTATCCTCTAAATTCAAAAACAATGAAGAATGTTATTAAACTCATTGACTGCCAGGCCTCCCCTGCCCCCCCTTGCCAGCCTTATTTGTTATATCTTACCTTTTCAAGACATTTTGTGTTTAGCGTTTTATTTCTTCTTTTTTTTTATTGCTCCCCCGGTTGATTGTTGACACAGACACGTGTGTTGTGTTCACGGAAAAAATATATTCTATCTGGAGCTCGTCCAAGGAAGTGTGGGCCTTTGGAAAACAAAGACATTGTGTGAATGTATTTGCACCACAATTGGGGGTGTCATGCTACAAATGTTGCAAGTTAGGTACAAATCGTCTTGTGAGATCATGTCAGGATGGCCGAGCGGTCTAAGGCGCCAGACTCAAGGTGACAAACCTTCCAGGTTAAGGGACTTCTGGTCTCCGAATGGATGCGTGGGTTCAAATCCCACTTCTGACATTACTTTTCTGAATTTCTTCTTGATGAATTGAATACATAGCGCCACAATGGAAACAAGTCATCAGGGCTTTTTGTGTTACTGTTATCCTTTTAACGTTACTTGTGTAATTGTACAGCTGTACAGTTTGCCATTTTTTGCCAAGTATTATTATATTAAATCAATCAATCAATCAAAGTCATGCGACAATGACTGTCAACAAGGGTCTTGATATGCCATACCATTTGTCTGTAATTGCCTTAAAAATGTGTGGACAGGGCCTATTTCGTAAAAAAAAAGAAAAGCATATATCATGAACGCAACAACCAATCTTACCTAAATTGGAATTGCATGTTGAGGGGCCTCTATGGAGCACACCTCCGGAAGTGCTTCCATTTATTCCCATAGGGAAGTTACACTAGGTGCCTTTCCATCAAGCTTTTTCAAAAATAGGAATAGGATTTTCAGAAATTGGATGAATGAAAAGCGCATTTTGCCCGTTTCCATCAACTGATAAAATGCAATTATTGGGAGATAGTTCATGAAATAAGCAGTAGGGGGCTCTATTTTGTCAGTCAAGTGAGACGCATATTTAACTGTCCACTCCAGAGGCTGTTTTTCAATCAGGCAGGCTGTCTGTTAATAGTGGTCTATTCATGTTGGATGACATGAATGCAGCCTGTTGTGTAACAATGGAAGGCACAAAGACCCCCCTGGCAGCGGCATTCAGGCATGGCAGATCCTCACACTCTGAAGTTGATTTTGGTCAGAAAAGCTCAGCAGGGCAGAGGGCCAGTGGCGCAATGGATAACGCGTCTGCCTACGGAGCAGAAGATTCCAGGTTCGAGTCCTGGCTGGCTCGTAGTTTTCGCTTAATGGATAGCATTGTTAATAGTTTCATTCGTGTCACTATGTGCCTACTCAAAGCGCTTACAATGGTTCATTCATTCATACGACGCCACCCTTTCAAGAACGCTCATACATAGTCAGTTATATGTAGTCTCTCTCTCTTTCTCTCCACCCATTTATATTGGCTCATGTGGCTCACCCTTTATTCGATGCTCACAGTGTGCAATACGTGCAGACGATTCCGTCCTCAAAATGTTGAGACACAATTACTACAATTATTAGTATTGCATGTACGTTTTACCCTGGTTTTCTCTATCCATCTTCATTTTGTTCCCTCTCTGTCTCTGCAGGCTCCTCCAGGGCTGAAGAAGAATCTGCTGAGAACCTATGAGTCCTGGAGTCCAGAGCAGATCAGTAAAGGTAGGCTCAGTCATGCACATGTACAAAGTATTGGTTCTTTTAAAAAAAACAATCAAAATTAGCAGATCTGCTCTGATCCAAGCTCAGCTATTATCACTATTTTCATATGACAAAGTACAGCATCAAATATGGCATTCATTTATACCAAACAAAAACTAAACTATGAAACATGGGGAGGAAACAAGGTTTCTGCCCAACAGTGACAGTATGTGTAACTAAACTGCCTGCATGGGCATAATATGCAATTATTGATGATAAAACAATTTAATCACAAGTCATTGTGATGTAGCTTCCTCTGCCTACATTGTCATGGGGCAGGGTGTTGCAGAGCCCCAACAAACCTCCAGGTTGGGTGTCCCTGACTCCCTGCTATATAGTAGCAAAAGAGGTCCGCGGCCCACCTATCATTATGAGCCACTTGGAGAACACACAAGGCAGAGAGAGCCTCCTGTTAGTTCTGGTCCCCACTTCCCCACTTTCACAGCTTTTAAAGGACAATTGAAACAGTGGTTAAAAAACAACCAGTCTTGTGATCACGTATGACTCTCAGTCCACAATAGAGTAGGCCTACCCTAGCAATTGTTTCTCTCAACTCTTATTTCTCTTTTTACTGTGTTTGAAATGTATTTTTGTATGCTGTCCTCTCATCTCTTGTTATGTCAGTTTTGTTTAGTGTTCAATGTCCGGGGACTATGGATGGAAATTAGCATCTCTGCTAAATCCGCTTAATTTATCCTACATTTTCATGTAATGTTCATTAATATACTCTGTCCCATCCAAATAAACCATTAAAGTAAAGTGTTAGGCCATGGCAGTGTAAATTGAGCTTATTAATAGTGCTCTTTAGTGTGGTCTGGTGGTCTATTTAGTAATGTGTCCATTTATCTGTACAGATATTCTACTGTTAAACGGATTCTTAGTTTGCTTATGATCCTTGATGAGTCACTCTTTATATGTATTTGACGTATTAGCATGTGTTGTTCAGCATGTGAATCGCTCTGGATTAAGAACGTCTGCTAAATGTTTAAATTGTAAACCATAACTATAGGGTCGGGCGGAAAAAAGATCTACTTCAATATCCAATTCATACAGAAAACAGGGTTCCAGACTCACTGCATTTTATTCTACATTAGCATCCATTAGAAGTGGCCGTTGCTTATGTTCCTGTTTTTACAATAACAAAAACACTTTTCATCACTGCATACGGCTGTCTCATCCTATGAATTTAAAATGTGTAATATGGCAGTCCATTAGTGTGGTTAATATTCTGCATATGGCTAATGCCTTCAGTTTCATGGCCACAGCTGACCTCAGCAAACACTTAGCATTTTAACACTGTTATAGCTTGTTCCGAGTAGATGTTAGTCAACATGGCTGCCACAGTGTCACATGTACGCAAAAACTTTTTGCGTACATGTGACACTGTGGCAGCCATGTTGACTTGCAGTAAACGGCTCATTTATGCTCCCTTTATGTAGAAATGCGTACTAAAGTAAATAAATCTCTGTTTCAAATGATGTACTTTACACTCACTAGAGGGTAGTTCAGAGCAGTGGTGTAGTGCTCGCTTCACGCATCACCACACCGTTCTGCCAGTCTTTCGAGCAGGAGCACACCCCCGTATGCACTGGTGTGCTTGTGCATTCCTGCGAGACTGTGTTCCCACACTACTGTCATACTGCTACATGATACTGATAAGTACCTAATAGCACTGTAGCCTAGCATGCAGATTAGTTGATGGTAGGCTACTTAATGAAGACAATAGCCAGCAGTTAACAGTACTTCACACCGCAGCAGATGTGAAACCCAACCCTCTATTCCGTAGGCTATGCGTTGGGGGCACTGCGCATTAGTCCGACATCCCGTTAGTCAAGGTTCAAGGTTGTACGTTATTGTTTCATCTTGTGTACAGGTACATAAGAGTAATTTTTTTTTTAGCTTCTTTCAGACAATGCAGCGGCATAGATAGCATAACATTCAGTGTGTGTGTGTGTGTGTGTGTGTGTGTGTGTGTGTGTGTGTGTGTGTGTGTGTGTGTGTGTGTGTGTGTGTGTGTGTGTGTGTGTGTGCGTATGCGTGTGCACGTGTTGGTTCTATAGGAGGTGTTCTGGCCCGGGCCCAGTCCCTGTTCTCTCTGGCCTGGTTCCACGCTGTCTGTCAGGAGAGACGCAACTATATACCACAGGTGACACATACACACGCACGCACGCACGCACGCACGCACGCACGCACGCACGCACGCACGCACAAACACTTGAATCCCTTGCAATTATGATTACTGCTGGTCATTATTCCCACATAAGCGGAGAGACACTTCACTTGTACAAAAACTGCCCCGTTACTGCTCCAAATGAATGTGCTAACATGATTCACAGAATCCATTTCAGTCAATCACTGGCATAATGGTCTGAACAAATTGCTTTGCAAGAAGACCAGCATCCTCGGATACACATACACGAGTCATCGGCCTCTTATTTGCGCCTGACACTGTGGAATATTACTGGGCAGGGTCTATTTTGCCGGCTCTCATAAAAGGGAGCCGAAAACTACCCCTGAGACCCAGCCAGCAAAATATGACCATCATCAGGGGTGGGGGGGATTCTGGAGATTCTGGGCCCTCTTTTGTCAGTGCTATACCCCTTATCGCTAAACTTCTTTGTCTTTTTTACTATTTTGAAAAACATTTTTGAATAGTTCAAATCTACAAGCCCACAACTTGTCGATGTAGATCAGCTAGTGAAACGATTTTACAATGTTTTCAAAATAGTAAAAGAAAACAAAAAAAATCACACCTGTGTGAAATGAGTGGTACCGTGTGGGGGTCCCCGGGTGTCCCCGGGGGGGGGGAGGGTCCCCGGAACATCCAGGCCCCCAGGAACACGCCCAGGGGGCGGGGCAATTCCGGCGAGCCGCCCCACGTCCGAAACGGTTGAGAAATGACAGAGTTACCATGTGGGGGTCCCTCTACTGTACCCTCTACTGTAGTGTACTGGCACACCCGAAATCATCATATATACAGTTAATATGTGCGTGTGTGTTTGTGTGTGTGTTAGGTTGCGCACAGGTGGTGAAAAACAACCATGCTATTTTCGTGCTCATACCCACCCAGGCACCCAGGCAGGCAGCCAGCCAGCCAGCCAGCCACACACATAGCTCCGTAAGGGAGTGGTT
>NC_136792.1:35955206-35965206 GCF_951216825.1 Electrona antarctica | reverse complement strand
ACTAGTTGTGAGTTCGTAGATTAGCTATTTTTGCTATTTGTGATTAAGATAGCCTATAATAGGGCTTAAATGCATGGTTAGACTGCTCCTCATTTTGCTAGGGACCCCAAGGAACCTCCCCAAGGACCCTTGTGGCCCCCCAGTGCCCACTTTGAGAACCACTGCGATAAATTATACATGAACAATAGTTGCTTGCTATCCAGTATAATCCACTGCTGTCAACAACCCTGTTATTGATAATATCCATGCATGATATGATATACATACAGTGGATTAGCATGCACTGACTATGAGGGACACATGATATGATATACATACAGTGGATTAGCATGCACTGAGGGACACAAGTGCAAGCCTCAGCTGATTGGAAGATGAAGCGGTTTAACCCATTCAGACCTGAGGCCGATTCTTACAAATTGTCTTCCAAGAACAGACTTTTCAAAAAATGCTGTATATCAGCTTTTCTTCATTATCAGTGGTTCACAAATATTTTAATGTCAAGGACCCCCAACATTATATGTATCTGGCCGTCGACTCCACATCACAAATTATTTTGTTCCAGGGACCCCCTCCATCTATTCAACAATAGCAGATCTACAAGCTCATAGTGCGGCACCAAGTGATGTGCTGTGAGCTTGTATATCTGCAATTTTTGAATAGCCAAAGTATAAAATAATGGTTAAAGTAAAATGACACAGATGCTTTCCAGGGGTTAAGACACATACACGTCTGTGCGTGTGTGCGCACACGAGCGTGCGCATTACATGCGTATTTGTGTGTGTCCGTACTACATACACACATCTTGCATGACCTTTGAATAAAGGCCATTAGTAGCCAATTATGCTAATTGCTGCACAGAAAATCACGCATACATCCACTGTACATGTATTTTTAACGTTGTTCTCTTATGTTTATGGATTTCTTTGTGTGGTCTTTGTCTCTTTCCAGGGCTGGACAAAGTTCTATGAGTTTTCTCTGTCAGATCTGCGCGCTGGCTTTGAGATCATAGACAGACTGTTTGAAGGTTTGTAAGACAGCTGCTACACAACATCGCCAGTTTAACTGAATTCATTTATTCAACTGTACTCACATTTGTTACTATAGTATTTCCAATTTTCTGTACTTTTACTCAATACACTACAATTATTTGAATACATTTGTTGCTAGTTCATTTGTAGATTTGTATTATTATTGTGTGTGTGTGTGTGTGTGTGTGTGTGTGTGTGTGTGTGTGTGTGTGTGTGTGTGTGTGTGTGTGTGTGTGTGTGTGTGTGTGTGTGTGTGTGTGTGTGTGTGTGTGTCTAGATGGCAAGTCCTTCGAGTGGGAGTTTGTCCATGGCCTGCTCGAGAATGCCATCTACGGGGGTCGCATAGACAACCCCTCGGACCTCCGAATCCTGCGCTCCTACCTGGAGCAGTTCTTCTCCTCGCGCCTCTTCTCCTTCTCTTCCTCCTCCTCGGCGGGACAGAGGAGGACCAGGGGAGGAGCCTACCCTTTCCCCGCCCAGATCAGCCTGCCCAGCTCCTGCTCTATACTGGTATGACACGCACGCAGGATTCAAATTCAAAAATAGCAAAAGTAGCTCAAAACGCGTCGGTTCGCGGCAAGTTTCGTGCCACGTTTCCCGTCACGTAACGCTCCACTCGATCAAGTGGGGCGTTAATTTACGAAATAAACACAAATTAGATTAGATTAGAACCTAGAAAAAGTGCCCCTCGGGGCACAGGTTTCCACCAGGGCAGGTCGGGTTGTAGCCTCCTGGTGGCGCTAAAATAAGCAAAAAAGGGTGCCATTTCTTCGTGAGGATTGGATGGCAATTGGATGATTTGAGGCAAAAATGTGTTTCCTCAGCCTAGTAGAAACGTCTGTGAAAGATTTCACGTAAATTGCACGCTGGTTTCATGATTTGAGGCTTTTTGTTCAAAACGGGCCAATCCTGCAAATTTTGAAAGCCAATGTTAGCCAATTAGGATGGAATATGAAATATCAAACAGATCTGTCTTGTGCACATGACTATAGAGATACTGTGTAACGATTTGCCGGATTTTTGGACAAAATATGGAGGAGTAATATTAACAAAAATGTGTCGGCCTCCTGGTGGCGCTATAACAGGCAGTTCTGGAAGATTTGGGGCAGAGGTTCATCGTTGGCATCTAGGGAGTGTGTGTGCAACATTTAGCATCGACCGGGTTAACGGCGCCGGAGATTAGCTGTACACAGACGGACGGACGGACACACACACACATGGACACGAGTGCAAAACATACTCTCTCCCCATGCCTTCGACCTGGTGGAGACAATTAGAAGTTAGAATATGGAGATAAGAGGTTTCTGACCGACAGCAACGATATGCTTGTGTTGACAGGACTACCGCAGTGTGATAGAGAACCTACCTGAAGATGACAGCCCTGCGTTCTTTGGTCTGCCTGCGAACATAGAGAGATCCTCCCAGAGAATCATCAGCTCCCAGGTACAAACTGCACGCACGCACGCGCGCGCGCGCGCGCGCGCGCACGCACGCACGCACGCACGCACGCACGCACGCACGCACGCACGCACGCACGCACGCACACACACACACACACACACACACACACACACACACACACACACACACACACACACACACACACACACACACACACACACACACACACACACACACACACACACACACACACACACACACACACACACACAAGCAGGGATTCATTTCTAAATTACACATGGTTCCCAGGTAACTTGTGTTGATGTTTTGACTCAGATATGGATCTTCAACAAACGGCACTTTGATTTAATGATCAAAAAAGTCGTTATCAAAGTGCTCCCTTTGCTCTCTGTTTGCTACATTAATTGAGTTAAGAGCTTTGGCAGATTAAATGCAAGAACTGAGAGAACCACGGAACGCTGTTGGTAAAGTACCAGCAAGATTAATGAATTTGGCATCTCTCGCTCTCTCTCTCTCTCTCTCTCTCTCTCTCTCTCTCTCTCTCTCATCATGAATTCAACATGGCATGAAAGTTATTAATATTGCCAAAGCCTCGAGAGGGAGAGCAAAAATGCATAAATATGATCTCTGTCTCTCTGTCTCTATTATGTAAATATCTGGCTAGTGTCGCGACGCCAATGGCACCGAGTTTGGAAAATGAACCTCCACCAAACCATTTTCATAAGACCATTTTATCAGTAGACAAAACATATGTAACAGATGGGTAAATTGACCCACCATAGTTACAATGTTACTGGATGGATGGAAAGTCCATTGTTGTCAGACCAAGGGGCAATGACTGTTTATTGAATGAATTATTATAGAACCTCCCAGCAAGTTGCTGGCAAGATTTAGTAACGTAAGGGCCACAGTAACGTAAGGGCCACAGTAACGTAAGGGCCACAGTAACGTAAGGGCCACAGTAACGTAAGGGCCACAGTAACGTAAGGGCCACAGTAACGTAAGGGCCACAGTAACATAAGGGCCACAGTAACGTAAGGGCCACAGTAACGTAAGGGCCACAGTAACGTAAGGGCCACAGTAACGTAAGGGCCACAACAGACACTTTGCAGATTTTGAACCTAAATCCCAATGTTCTGGTTTGAGGAGTTCGTATAGTTCATATATTCTTCAAAAAACTACTGTCATGACTCATCGCAGAATGTACACATTTTGTTGAGAAATCCACAGGATACATTAAGTACTTTTTTTTCATACTATATGATCTCCTCAAATTTACCATCAAACACAGTAAGTGACAAGTAATAGATTATAGTATGGAGTCCCCCAGGGTTCTATACTATCCCTATCTTGCATCAGTGCTATATTATTCAAGGTGAAACCTTGTTCAAGGTGCGTATAGACGGCTGATGGTTAAAGAAGAGCTAAACTAGTCAACTAGTCCCTGGTATAATCCACAGTATATTCAGGAAGAGCTTAAAAAGGCCAGTACAGTTGCTCTTGGGCCTTTTTCCCTCACGTGTGTGATGAGATCCTCTTGCATGTGTACTCCGAGGAACTTGAACTTGCTGACCCTTTCCACTGCAGCGCCATCGATGAGGATGGGCGCATGATCTCTCTGCAGTCTCCTTAAATCCACGATCAGCTCCTTGGTATTGTCAACGTTGCCAGTGTTTTGATCTCGTATCTGTAGTCGGACGTTGTTGACGATTCGGCCTATCACTGTCATGTCGTCCGTGTACTTTATGATGGTGTTCGAGTCATGTGTGGCTGTGCAGTCAAACATGTACAGCGAATCTTGGCTCTCACCCACTCTGTCCATGGAAGAGCGAAGCACCGCTGCCTTGGAATACATTTATATTTGATACAGAAGGTTGTTTTCTGTAGCTTAGTTTATTGTGTCTCTGTCCAACTGTCTATCTCTGGAAGAGGTTTCAATGTTGCGTTCCACATCCCCACAGGGAGTGCAGTGCCAGGTATCGAGTCGGTCGGACCCACGGTTCTCCAGAACCACCACAAAAGGCTCTGGTCAGGCTCGGTCAGTGGGCCTAATGAGGCCAACTCCTTTCACCTGTACAATTTCCAGCCTCTGCCTCAGCCAATTGAGGCTCAACCAATCAGGCTCTGCCAGTGGGCCGAATTGATTGCCACTTTTCAGTTTGCAGTCTTCACACACAGGTACACAGGCACATACACAGATCTCCATGTGGGACACCGGCTGACAGTTAAAACGGGTGCTATGACAACGTGTATCATTAGGTTCCCAAGTTTCATCGTTCCCAAGTAGGCTGGTGGCCGACTGCGACGGGCACGTACAGGTCTAGTAAACACAATTGACACAAGGAATTGACACTTCTGCTTATTATAGGAACATTTTGAATCACAGAGATTTGTGAAGAATTAGGAGAGAACGAGACCTGCGAATGTTCTGCTGTTGTGCGTCCAGGCGGCTCCACTCGTGTCCATTACAGGTGCACGGTCTATCAAACAAAATTGGCATAGCGGGTGGTCTGAGGACCCGCTATAAGCTGCTATCCCAAACATGTGTGGTCATGAAGCACATCAACATGCCCACGGGCACACCTCCAGCCACAAATAAAGGAGTCGGCATAATGTATAGTGGGTATAGTGTGGCCGCAAGATACCGTTTATGGATAGTGGAAGCTGCTACATGCGTAATTTATGGGTTGTGGGCAGTGCTAGCGGGTAAGGCAGGGTGTAAGTTAGGGCCCTAAGTATGCTAGTATTTCCCTTTAAAGAGGTTTACATAACATCGTTTTGACAAAAATAGGCAATCTACAAGCTCACAACGTGCAACGTTATATATAGACGCTAAGTGGGTGGCTATAGCATAGCGGGTTGATAGCCCACCTGGGGCTAAGTGGGTGGCTATAGCATAGCGGGTTGATAGCCCACCTGGGGCTAAGTGGGTGGCTATAGCATAGCGGGTTGATAGCCCACCTGGGAAGCAAAAGGTCCCATATTCAACCCCTGGCCCCAGAAATGTGTCGAGGTGTTTCTGAGCGAGACACTTAACCGTTCCCTTGTGAGAAGCACTCAGCTGGCCGGGTGAAGCTGAAAACTAAATTTCCCCTGAGATCAAATAGGTGTAATTATTATCGTTGATCTGTGACAGAAGGCTTTTCTAGCAATCTGGCTTTCATCAGTGAGGGTCTGAGGGAAGGCTCAAAACCATCCATGACAGATGAACAACGAAATCAAGTGAATGGATCGTTTGTCGTGTCCGACCGTTTCTTCACAAATGTGTTATCGACATCTAGGATTGAAATGCATCAGGTGGTCGGTGTGCAGTGGCATCCCGGATAACAGTACCACACACAGACTTAAGTTGCCACATTTCGGTGTGCAAAAACTACCATTTAAGCCCTAATTCACAAATATATATAAAGCTTACATGTGATAGGCTATTTTTGGTTGAAAGTGGCTAGTGAACGTTCAACGTTGGTTACGGCCAAGAAGTCTTTGACATGTGTATCACATGCGATGTGTAGATAGACGATCGGGCATGGGTTGATATCCGCTCATCGACGATCTGCAAAAAAAACATTTAGGGGTGGAGAATATATGCATTAAAATAACCTGAATTTTATGAGAAATTCAAGCACTTGGGGATGGCACTTCCCCTTCCCACTGGGACAAAAACATATCATCATAACTTTATTGTTTATTTGTTCGTCTCAGCCTTTTCTTATCATGTGTACTCGTGTCTGGTAACGGGGTCGACCCACATTCTTGGAGTGAGACTAGCTGACAGTGCTCTGTCGTCTGTAGGAGACAAAATGAAATTACACCATAATTAAATGACTTCTGCCAGCACTGATACTGTACCCTTGAAAAGAAAGTGTGTGTGTGTGTGTGTGTGTGTGTGTGTGTGTGTGTGTGTGTGTGTGTGTGTGTGTGTGTGTGTGTGTGTGTGTGTGTGTGTGTGTGTGTGTGTGTGTGTGTGTGTGTGTGTGTGTGTGTGTGTGTGTGTGTGTGTGTGTGTGTGTGTGTGTGTGTGTGTGTGTGTGTGTGTGTGTGTGTGTGTGTGTGTGTGTGTGCATGCACATGTCCAGGGTGGAAGGGGTTATTTGACAATGTGCTGATGGCAGAACATTCCTCACATCAAATACCCTGTTTAAACCAGTCAGCCGATAAACACGCACGCACGCAAGCACGCACGCACGCACTCACGCACGCACGCACGCACGCACGCGCGCGCACGCACGCACGCACACACTCACACTCACACTCACACTCACACTCACACACACACAGTGGCACACACACACACAGTGACACACACACACACACACACACACACACACACACACACACACACACACACACACACTCACACTCACACTCACACTCACACACACAGTGGCATACACACACACAGTGGCACACACACACACACAGTGGCACACACACATACGAGGGGAGAGGTTGAATAAATGCTGACAAAACAGTTGTCACTCTTCCCTCTCCTCCACATTTCATCGCCTCATTGAGTTATTGGTCGCAGATGCACCCTTTGTATTTATTTAGTTAGAGAGACATGCAGGACGAGATGGGTGTCAAATTTGGACCCGGAACCTCACGCTGACAGGCCCTTCAAACAAGACGCAGATAGGCGACAACTTTGCCGCTATGGCAATAAATTCGATGTATATACAGTATATAAAACTAGAGCTGCAACTGTTGGTCATTTGCTCCATGATTATTCTATTGATTACTTTTTAGATTCATATGAAGCAAGTTCATATCAACGAGATCATCGATTAAAGGTGTAGTGAAATGAAAAATACGTTTTTCACACTTTTAGACCATCTCCGTGGTCATCATATGAGCATACCTAACAATGGATGCCAAAAAAATGGGAAAATTCTCATTTTTGTGTGTTTTTATATCAAAAGTCCATAAAAATATATTTTTTATTACTTCCTGAAAACGAAAACGTGCTGCGTGATGACGTGTCGAGGCCAACATCGATAAAAGCCAATAAAAATGAAGCTCACCCGTATCCTCTCCAATATGTGCGCATCCGTGCAGCACAGCTTCTATTGATTACAGAAATCCTCCGTTTTTATTCCCATTCCAGATAACATCCAGACAGTGTATTACTCGGTTTCAACTTAATCATCACGCTAAAATATGTATCTGAAAACATTATAGGGTAGAAATAAGCCACATAACAGTAAACTGGTACAGCTGGCTGTCTATTTGATTTGTAAACAAACACACACCACGCTGCTGCGTATAGCATAGCAACATTCCCTAGCTACCGTCCCATCGCCTGAAGGGATGCGACGCTCTGATTGGTTCAGAAACTTCATAGCGGTGTTTCAACTTGAGACCGTCTGAAACTTCAAAATAAAATGTCCACCATTTCCGTTTCACTACGCCTTTAATGTGTTAATAGTTAACTGATATGTTTTGATAAGCTTACCGATCGATTAAGCGGTTAGTTGATATGCAGCGTTTATTTATTTATTTATCTGATTATCTTAATTTCGCTCAATGTCCAACATAAAAATCTACATCACATTTATTTTACCATTTGTGATACAGTGCCAGGCAATGGCAATATGGCATGTTTGTATGAGGAATACAATTCAATGAAAATTGCTTTGTCATCACAAGCAAAACTATTAGCAGCAACCAGCAGCATGTATCCCTCTTGAACTGGGGAAAGTGACAGTGAAATGAGTAGGCCTAGCCTATGGCAGTCAAGACAACATATATGAATATGGGAACAATGTTAACTAAAGTAACTGAAAGTAAAATGAGTAGGCCTAGGCCTAGCCTATGACAGTCAACTTGAAATATGTGATATATAGTGTAGTGTAATGTAAGCTCACTGGCTCCTCAGTGTATAGGCTGACTTAAACAACTTCAGTTGAAAATGGAAATCCTTGAAAAATGCTGACAGGCAGCAAAACAAATAGTAGTAAGTACCCTAGAACAGGGGTTCTCAACCCGTGGGTCGCGACCCCTCGGGGGGGGTCACCAAATTATTTTGTTAAGATTTGTTAAGATTAATCGACCAATTTCTTAACAACGGTTAATCGAAAATCGATTAATCATTAACATCCCTAATACATACAGACACACATAGCTGCGTAATGGAGCAGAGGCACCGCTCAATAATAGAATGCAAGCATGCACGCACACGCGCGCACACACACACACACACACACACACACACACACACACACACACACACACACACACACACACACACACACACACACACACACACACACACACACACACACACACACACACACACACACTCAAAGCAAGTCTCACAGCCTGCCCTGACCCTGCCATGGGAGCTACGATGTGTCAGGCTATGTCCAGGGCTAAATGCTAATATGTGCTAATTAGAGAGACTCCAGCTTGACCTGTGACAAGTATATTGCAGCTGGCACGCACAGGCTACTAGCCACAGTTTATCCCCAAAACAACCTGCACATGATGAAGAGAAACGTTGTCCTGAGTCAAACCGTGACCTCAAACCCAGTAGCTAAAAAAGAAAAGAAAAAAATCACACCTGTGTGAAGTGACTAGTGAGGGCCGCTAATATATTAAAGTCTAACTCATGTTGCTATGATTAGGTGATGTAATGGTGAAAAACAAACGGTGTAAAAACAAGCATTAAAGTCTCTTTATTGTCAATGGCATTTTTAAAACAAACATTGAACTAAAAACTAAAAATCTGAACGAAAACACAAAACAAAAGTGCACAGACTTTCCCGTCAGCAGTGTGGACTGCTCCTGTGAACTAATTATAAGTGTGGTCGCTCTCCTAATTCAGAGTCCCGTCCCCCCCCTCCTTTTGGCAGCCATTTGGTGCCAAGCGTTAAATTGCGGTTTCAATTACACAAGATGATGATGGAAATGGTCTCAATACCAGAGTAAGGGCAGTCTCAGACCCTGCCATGGGAGCTACGATGTGTCAGGCTATGTCCAGGACTAAATGCTAATATGTGCAAATTAGAGAGACTCAGGTGTGACCCTGCGACAAATTTATTGCAGCTTGGCAAGCCGCAGTTTAGCCCGAAAACAACCTGCAATCGGAGATGAGAAATGTTGTCCTGAGCTCAACTGTGACCTCAAAACCGTAGTACAGTGGTTTTCAACCTGTTTCATTAAGGTCTGTTATTTGTTCGGCATTTGTGCCACAGACCACCACGAGATTGATTCTCTCAGACCCAAAACAAAACAATATAAGAGATAGATGAGATAGATAAGATACGATTCTTTTCCACAAGTCCATTCTGTATGATGTGGTACCCTAGGAGAGATAACAGGCAAACGCTAATCAAAATAACATTTCTACTGCATTCTATATTGTGTAGGCTTCTTGTAAATGAATGTGTAACAATAATTTACACTCTCAAGACTTAAAGATCTAACTAGCTAACTGTTTAGTTGTTACCAACTCTCCATCAATTAGTTGAGGACCCACTGGAACCCCCTCAAGGACCACCACTGGTTGAGAACCACTGTCGTAGTGGATTAGCTTGTTTTACAAACAAAAC
>NC_136792.1:35920206-35950206 GCF_951216825.1 Electrona antarctica | reverse complement strand
GTTCAAAAGTGTGTTAAATAGCTCTGTCTTCCCAGATAAATCATTGATATATAGATTATAGTGTCTGGTGGTCAGTAACAATGGTCTCGTCATCTCCCCAGCACTTTAGTAAACAGAAAATCATTTTTCAGGTTGGCATACCAATTTCTTCCAATCAGGAAAAAATAATTCATTCAGGATACAGCAGGATAAACAAGTGAAATAGGAAGTGATGAGACAAAAGCCATGAGCAGACAATAGTGGAACTGGAACACGAGCAGGGGGATGGGACTTGAGACTTTGACTGCTGAATTGTACGAGGTGGTGGGGGGAATGTGCACTGTGCACATGGGGTGATCACTGCCTGCCTCCTGTGAATCATTTTATTTTTGTTTAATTTCATTTCATTTTGTTCTTTTTGATCTTTGAAGGGATCTCTCTCCTGATTGGATTAAATGTGTAACCCACCTGAGAATGTACAATAATTTAGACAGATCCCTTTCACTGAATGAACACAAAGCTACTTAAGGAAGTGGTTGCACCACTTAAAAATGCATACATTGATTACTTGCATATTCTCTTCATTCATTTGTTGTAGTATTCTTTTGTTGCCCACCCTACCTCCCTAAAAAAGGTCATTCCTGGAGAAGCCACTGTCTGAGAGTTTGACATTAGTTATCGGACGACGGACGTACTCTCTATCTCTATCTCGCACGCACGCACACAGAATACCGCCTGAGCAAAGCAGATGATTGATAGTTAGTAAATAGTTAGCATGAACCTAATGAAAGCCATTCATCAGACACTTTGGCTTTCTTCATAACGCACACGCGTGTGCGTTATGAAGAAAGCCACGCACACGCACGCGCACACACGTTTATTTTATTCTGCTGTGGAAACATTTTTTACTTTATAATATATTCCAATTTATCAAGTATTCTCTTCATTTCTGGATTCTTCGTTCACCTTTTTCCTTGTCTTCTTGTCGGTTTTTAGAATTGATTTTAAAATTATTTTACTTGTTTATAAATCCCTAAATGGACTTGCACCTTCGTACCTCCGTGACTGCCTACCTAGATATGTCCCTAATCGCCCCCTCACTGCTGGCCTGCTTGAAGTGACTAAAGAAAAATGTGCACAAAAAAAATATGGTGAGGCAGCTTTTTGCTTCTACGGCCCAACAGCCTGGAATAAATTACCATTCCAGCTCAGACACGCACCCTCTGTAGACATTTTTAAATCTCAACTCAAGACTCACCTCTTCACTCTTGCTTTTAGTTGAGTTTTAATATCTGCGTTCCTACTCTGTCCTGACTGATTTGCTGCATGTTGTGTTTTTATTTATTTTTTCTCTATGTTTTTATACTTTTATTTTGTTCTTTGCCATTGTTCTACCATTTTAACTACTTGGCTGTGTTCTATTGTATTCTATTTTTGTGTCCTGCCCTGTGAAGCACTTTGAGCTGCATTTATATGAAAGGTTGTATATAAATAAAGTTTATTATTATTATATTCAAGACATCACAGGATAAGTAAACATTAGAAATAAAGTCATTTCTTGGGTGAAGTATTAATATAAGTTAACACTGACAATTTGACTGTGTATGCGGTGGAATGAAATGAGTGCGTTGAGGACATTTCACTGTTTTACTGAAGCAAATCCTCACAGAGGAAAAATGTGTTAATGGCTTTTATTGAACCGTGCACAGCGAAATGTCCAAAAACCAACCAGTGTGAAATGAGCTCATTTCTACTTTGAACACTCTGAACATTTACTACTTTGATTTGCAGAGAATAATAATAATACTAATACAAATAAACTCTGTCTGCAAGATTTCTGTTGATGGACATCTGTGTTGATTGTTGGTTCGTTTGTGTATTCCAAAACACGTTCATAGCACTTCCTTATGAGCCTCCCTATGAGCCTGTAGATCTGTGATTCTTGAATAATCGTGGAAATGTGTGTAAATCTCAGAATGTATTTTTAAGGCAAACATATTTATTTTCTATAATTTGTATCCCATGATTTTGGAACACATCTTTTCACCCGGTGCCTAAAATGTAATCCTGGGCGCTACTCTCCCTCTGCCAACCTGGGGAGAGACCCAAACTGAACTCATGCTTCCTTCAATGCATGAGGAGTGAGCAGGGTGCTTCTTATCACCTGACAGGAGGGAGTTTCCCTGGTTGGACGTAGCTCGTGGAAGGAACACGTTATTCCAACCAGTTTCTTTCCCCTCCCCCAGCTGACCAGGGTGAGGCAGTATAGAGACCAGGGTTACTGCATGTTTTTTGTGAGGGCACCTACCCTCATTTTAAGCAAACATTTTAACTAAAATCTTTGCTATTCAAAAATATTTTGAGATGGGGGTCCACGGCCAAGTACATATCATGGGGGGTACAAGATTTGAGTACCACTGCTATATCCACATGAGTTTTTCAGAAAACTGATTTAGAAGACATTTTGTAGAATCTGCTTCAGGGATTGATTGGTTGATTGATTGATTTGTTTGTCTCACAGGTGATCTCCCAGCTGCGTGTCTTGAGTCGTTCAGTGGCGCCTGGGTCAAAGTTTGACAGAGAGCTCTGGTCCAATGGCCTTTCACCTGTCCTCTCCCTGTGGAAAAAACTCAATCAGGTAAGCCACTCATACACCCACCCACCTGCACGCACGCACGCACGCACGCGAGACACACACACACACACACACACACACACACACACACACACACACACACACACACACACACACACACACACACACACACAATACTTTTTTCCCGTTTAGCTAGGACTGATAAACGTAAAGATGGAGTGCCACAATTTTTGTATTTTTCCAATTTGTCATGTGTCTATGGGGTGACAGTACTTCATTAGACACCCTGGAGTCGTTTTCATGTGCAATGGTGTATTAACTTTGTATTTAGGGTTTCTTCCTGGAGGCTGAACCCTTGACAGTCAAACGGACCAATGAAATAAACAGTAATATAGTGACATCACATTATCAGCCCCTTCCCTAACCCCTCCCCCTTTATCGTACAACTACAGCTGTGGGTGCGGCTTCAGTTCAGGTGGATCACCACCCATCACCACCCACCAGGCAAACCAGGCATACTTAATGAACTGGTGGGCGTGCCCACATAAAAACAACATTTTAACAAATACTGTACACTTTTTTGAAAAAATTATACCTCCTTATATAACAATAACACCTGATGATCATGTTTGTTTTAGGGTGGAAAAAAATCACGGCACTTAACAATTAAATATATAGAATTTGTACATTGTCATAACACAGTGTCATAACACTGCAGAAGTGTTGAGTTTTTCACACTGACTGTCGGTAGTTTTCAGGCTGCATTTTAACACATGACTCAGTTCTTCAAACGTTTCATTCTAACGAGGGATGGGATGCATACTTTGATGTGCTGCCGTGCCGGGTGCTGCTAGTGACAGCTGAACCACCGCAGAGCCTCATGTCCCACAACCTTAACTTGTTTGGATTTATCCAACGCCTACTAAATATCCAATTAGGTATACCACTGAAGTGGTAAAATGTAGCACTCTTATTTTGGATCGATGCTTTTTCCACTTCGGTGGTATTTGAACCTAGCTGTATTTATTGCCTAAATAAAAAGGCGCGCCTGCTTTTTTTCTTACAAAGTCTATTCTGGACACACACACACACACACACACACACACACACACACACACACACATGTACGTGCGCACGTGCATGCACGCCACGTCACGCAAGCACGCCACGTCACGCAAGCACGTCACGCACGCACGCACGCACGCGCGCACGCGCGCACGCACGCACACACACACACACACACACACACACACACACACACACACACACACTAGCCAAAAATAGCAGCTCTACAAGTTCACAACACACTGGGTTTTGGGCTTGTAGATCTGCAGTGAATACATTGGATCCATAGCAACAACGGTAATTGTTTTCCTTCCCCATATCCTGCAAAGTAACAGAATTGGACATAAAAAGGTTTCTGCTCGACAACCACAAAATTAAACCCAGTTTTTCACTTTCATTATTATTAATGGCTTGTCTTTTTTTTTTAAATAAACAGGCCTCGCTCTGAAAGCATAGCTAATGATAGAGACATCTAGCAAACCACACTGCAGAAAGAGAACTGTTTTATTTAATTTGGACCCTGTTAACCATATGTCCCTGTCTGCATCATCTTTTCATGGAAATAATCTGTGTTCTGATATATCCAATGTAGCTATTTTACAAGCTCTTGTTAATACCTAATTCATTGGTTCAATATTTATAAAAACATATATACTTGACAATTTTCACTTTATTTATTTCCCAAAATAGCAAAGATTGCCAATCTACACGCTCACAGTGCATTGCATCATGATGCGTTGTGAGCTTGTAGCTTGGCTATTTTAGCTTTGTTGTACATTTTTATACAAGAGTAGCCTACAGCATTTATTTATGAAGTTGAAATATGGAGATGCAAGCCCAACAGCAGTAATATGACACAGCTGTGTCCAAGGCTTATGTCCACTGCAGTGTTATGAGTTAAACTTGTCTATCTGCTATTTTCTGTGAAAGCTCCCCACAAGTTATTGTAGATTTGCTATGCTTTGATTGTTCTTTGAAGTATGTGATGTCATTGCTAGTTTACCTTGCAGTTCTTTGAAGTACTGTGATGTAATTGCTAGTTCAATTCATTTGACCTTTCAATGTGTGTCTGACCAATCACACTGCAGTAGTAATTAGTGGAAGTTAGTAACACCTGTCAGTTTGCTGGCAGGGGAGAATTGTGTTCCAGTTTTTAGTCAAAAGGTTTTGTATCATGCTCTGTTTTCTTTTTGCCCAAATGCATGTAAAGTTTGTTTCTGTTCAAGGTTACGTTATTTTGTTGAATTTGATGGACATCTCCGTGTGGATTATTTTATTTTGGGAACAACAACAACAACACCACCACTGTACTGTACAGTGTACACCATGGGATACACCTTTTAAACATTTTTGTGGATACAACCTCCACTCCTCATGATGCATTTGGATTGGAACAGAACATCAAAGACTTTAGACTTGGAAAATAATCACATAATCACAAGAATTGAAAAGCTAGCCCTCTCCACTCTCCAGTATAGTAAGTGCATCAGACTCAGAGTGATTTCTGAATAATATATGAATTGAACTATATAAGCAATGACACATATGTCAAAGCATAGGCTATAGCAAATCTCCATCTCCTACATACCCATATTGTTCTCTAATCATATAAACAATTATCAAGTAACAAACAACACAAAAACAGTGGGGCATAAAGTTTTAACCAAATAAAACAATTTAAGTGTTTAACAGTTCAACAAGAAAATTGTGTGTGTGTGTGTGTGTGTGTGTGTGTGTGTGTGTGTGTGTGTGTGTGTGTGTGTGTGTGTGTGTGTGTGTGTGTGTGTGTGTGTGTGTGTGTGTGTGTGTGTGTGTGTGTGTGTGTGTGTGTGTGTGTGTGTGGTTGCTTAGAAACCGCACCTTTCAAATCAAAAGGATATCTGCATGCACTGCATTAAATAATTCAGTCACATTCCCTAGCTCACTCTCTCAATCTGTCTACCTCCCTCCCTCTCACCTGCCTCTCTCTCTCTCTCTCTCTCTCTCTCTCTCTCTTCCTGCCGTGGGTTATGTTTGTGTTCTTTCTGAGAGAATGATGGATTGTATTAATTGTTCCTGTGGTGCGGTTGCTGGTTGCTTCCCACAGACCACAAACAGTCCCTGTCTGCTTTCTATTAAACATGACCTGTGTGTGTGTGTGTGTGTGTGTGTGTGTGTGTGTGTGTGTGTGTGTGTGTGTGTGTGTGTGTGTGTGTGTGTGTGTGTGTGTGTGTGTGTGTGTGTGTGTGTGTGTGTGCTCAAAGACACTTTAAATGCTGGGCTGGGGGAGAGAACATCATAATGCAAGTCATGGATTGTTTATCCATACACAGCGAGCCCCGCAAAAGTGTCCTCCTTTCTGAGGTCTTGCTCGTGGCCACCCTACATGTATAGCACAGGTCTTCCGGGGCTTTAGCTGGGAATTTACACGATTGGGTCCAAAACGCTCAATGTCACTTCTATCAAAGCATTTTTATTTTAAACCTTTACATTTTTATCCCACAATTCTGTAATTCTGTTTTTTCACCCGGTGCCAATTGACTGGGCACTACTCTCCCTCTGCAAACCTACAGAGCCCGAACTGAGATAATGCTTCCTGCAATGCAGGAGGAAGGAGCAGGCTGCTTCTTAACAATTTGAATGCTGGCCATTTTGAGTAGAGCTATTCCGCCGGTGCTAAAGGTGATGCATTGAACGAAGGACCTTGTCTGAGGCCCACAGTAAATGTTCTCTTATAGCGAGAATCACACAGCATACCTCAAAAGAAAGCGTAACTTGTGCACTCTAATTTAAAAAAAAAAATGATTTTACCATCTTCCATTCTGGAGATATGCACCTTTATGTAACACCTGCTTTTGTAGTAGCCTACTCTTCTTGAACAGAAAGGCTAATTAGAAGCGGTTTTGTCAGACGCTGTCTGACATAAAAACTCGGAAAGCCGTGCTCGCGCTGAGTTCCCTCCGATGTTTTTAGGCGGTTAGTATTACTGCCAAACAACACAACACATTTGCCATGTTCTATCTGACCGGCGTTGATCATCATGATAAAGAAATAACCGCTCGCACAGGCGATACAATCCATGCGTGAAGAAATTAAGAAAAAAGGAGAGAAATCTGACAGAGACACTGAAGTCACACTCGGATCAGATTACACACACAACCCCTCCCTCCATTGAAAGTCACATGAGAGAGCCCTCCCCTCCCTGAAACAAAGATATTATAAGATAAACAAGAAGACTGCAGCCAGCTTGGTTATGAAGACGAAGCCATTATTTTGCCCCGAGATGCATGGGAGTCTCCAGCCTTTACGTGAGTGACAATACAGGGGCTGGGCTGCCTCGTGCTGTTTTCAGGAAGGGAGGGGGTGAGGCATTTTTTTCTTTTTTTTTGCGATCACGTGATCGGAGTGTTGTGCTATCATCCGATGCTAGTTGCTAAAGTGCCCGGGTGTGTAGAAAGACGATTGAAAGTAATCAATAAAAACATGCGGTAAACGTAGAAATCCGCTTCCCGCACGTGACGTTTGAGATTTGAACCACGTAGAAATCCCTCTCCCGCATCCACTGTGTTAAAACCTGAGGGGGGAGTTTCCCCAGTAGGAACACGTTGTTCTAACCAGTTCCTTTCCCCTCCATCAGGTCGGCCTGACCAGGGGGAGGCATTACATGTTTTTTGTGAGGGTACCTACACAGAAGGGGGCGCCGTATGAATGAATGAACCATTGTAAGCGCTTTGAGTAGGCACGTAGTGCATAGAAAAGTGCATAAAAATGCAATTTATTATATTTTAGCTGTGAGGCGACAGAACCAAAGCATTTGTTTATGAATTATTTTTGGAGCCCAACCCAGAGGAGTGTGATATGACCATGGACTTGATGGTGAACTTTGTTCATCAACCCACAGCCTCTGGCATCAGAATGGGAAAAGAAGGTGATTTAGGCACTTAAACCCCATAAGGTTGACGGTTGAGCAAAGTCCATCAGGGCTCCATACTACTGTTTTTTGTTTTGTTTTATTGTGTGGAAAGCTTTGGCGGTGAGAGCTCCGAATCCTAACCACTAGACCAGAACATCCGATATTTGAAAAATGGGGAATTTTAGGAATCAAGGCAGCTGGCAGGACAGTATTTTTGTCCAGACCAAGTCGGTTCTTATCTATCCTCATTGATTCTGAATAGAAGCCTTCACAGAAGGTGTGGGTGGGATGGTGAAGGTGTGAATGAATGAGTCTTTACAATGCGTTAAGTAGACTTCGTCTGTTTTCAACTAGCAGTATTGAGCCATAGTAAAGGGAGATTAGTCTGAGAGCTGGGCCATAGAATAAAACAAAAGTAAATGGCTACGCGGACCCCCAGCAAATGATGCAGAGCCCAGGTTGGGGTCACCATGATGGGAGCATGCACGACCGAAAAACAGGACGAAATTGTTATCCCAAGCTGAAAATGAATTTTCTAAAGAGCTGGAGAGACAAGGAGCCCTGAATAAACCCTACTATATCAATGATTGCTATGGGAATATAAAGCAATTTAATAATAAAAAAAAAAACCAAATAATATCACTTACACCACCTTTAAATGTATTTTGTGATATGACCAGATTACTTTGTTTGGAGGGTACATGCTGCACAACAGACTCCCTGTAGCCTGTTGTGTAACAATAGAAGGCACAAAGACCCCCTGGCAGCGGCAGTCAGACATGGCAGATCCTCACACTCTGAAGTTGAGTTTTGTCAGCAAAGCTTAGCAGGCCCACGGGCCAGTGGCGCAATGGATAACGCGTCTGCCTACGGAGCAGAAGATTCCAGGTTCGAGTCCTGGCTGGCTCGTAGTTTTCACTTAATGGATAGCATTGTTAATAGTTTTATACTTTACTTTTTTGGCCTAAAGGCGGCGCCAGAGTCACAGTTTATATGCATATAAGAAAAACACTCAATGGCAGTTGAGTGCACATCATCGAGTTATTCGGGTAGGCGGTTGTCCATAGCTACCGATCTGGCCGATATGCCCAGCTATAGGCATTTATGGACATCCAGTTGTCCAGGCTTATGGGAAGCCCTCTAACTATTAGGAGCAGGGGGTGCATAAGACTGTTCCCTAAGCACTGAATCCTAACCACATCAGGGAGACATTTGAGTTTACCATAGTAGCAGGGTCTGTCTGTGTGTACGGCTGTAATGCACGTAATTCGAGAACCGTTCGCCCCACCGACTTCAAATTCGACACACGCATTCCACACCACCTCAGGGAGTGCAGTGCCTGGGCTATGGACAGGGCCCCTGCCCAGGCTCCATATATGGAGCTGGCCTGTTTTGACATCACAACACAACATTCCATATTTGGGCATGCTTGACACAGAACTCCATATATAGGAATAAAGGGACAAAGAGAGACAGATACATCAGATACATCAGATACATCATAGACATATATATATCCGACATAAAATGAAAGTCAACGGGCTACAGTTCAAATATTACAGCCAAAACCATTTTAGGTATAGCAGCCATGGATTTGGCCGCTATGGCGACCCCAAAGGTTGCCAGCTTGGGCGCCCTAGCTAAATCCAGATTCTGTGACACTTTGTGATACTTGAATAAATGTTTTTGCATTATTCCAATTTAGGGGGCGTGGTAACATTTTGATAGATTTTCAGCCATTTTGGGCCAAGGTGGGCTGCTTTTCTTTTCTACCTTTCATTACACAGTAGATTGTGAAATTATTTATGTATGAAACATAAGCTTTTGGCTAAATTAACTATTGTGTATGTTTCATTGAGCTAGGTGCCATCACTTAAGTTGAAGAGTTTTCTTTAACAAATTTGCTACATTTCATGATCTAAATTCACATATGATTAAACTAAGGCACCAATACTTGTTTCAGATGTTAGGTATATGTAATTATGACATTTGAGAAATAGTTTGTGTTGCCACAATCAATATAACACATTTTACAAGCAAAAACAGCAGCACAAGATTTTCGTTTTTTGGTTATACACTTGTATATACATTTCTGGCTTGTGACAAAATACTGCAGGATATTATGCGGAGAACTTTTAACCCAAAGTCCAGAAGGGTATTGTCTATGGAAATATGCATTGAAATCGTAGTGCCAAAGACGCGGGAACGAAAATCATTTTCTAGGCACTTTTTCTTGGGTCGCAGCACGGCCTATATGTCCCATGACGTGATGAAGATATGTACCAATGTCCCTTAGAATGCACGTGATATGATGTCATACGGACATACGGAAGCTGACCGTGCAGGTATGTTTTCCGTGAATCGTGATGAAGATTATGTACCAATGCCAGGGTATAATTGGTTGACGATGGTGACGTAATGATGATAGGTTTCAGTGTCAAGTACATACACATCAAACCACCCAGCCGATCACATTATACCACCAACCACTCAGAAAACTATACATATAGACATATACACATATATGGACATTATGAGCATATGACGTGATGAATATATGTACCAATGCCAGGGTATAGTTGACGGTGACGTAACGATGATTTTATCATACTTAAAAATACTACTTTTTTTCCTCAGAAGCAACGTACGTAGCAAATAGCTAAATCTAATAATTCAATATGTGAGACTAAGATTTGAAAGTTTATAGCGGTCTACAGCACTTGCACGCTCTGCTTGCGTACTAGTAGGCCATTTATGGCCTACTTGTGTGCAACGAGCAAGTAAGCACTCGACAGAGTGCAGTTCTAGTTTTAAATAGATTAGTCTGGTGAGGCCGCCGCACAACAAGCTCCCTTTAGCCTGTGACGGATGACCCGAGGGAGTTGAGTGCACAGCGTCAAGTTATTTGGACAGGCGGTTGTCCATAGCTACAATTTACAGTTTAGGCATTTAGCAGACGCTCTTAATCCAGAGCGATTTTCAGTAAGCTACCGATCCAAGGGGCATCATGGCCTCTACGGGCAGCCATCTAACTATTAGGAGCAGGAGGTGCATAAGACTGTTCCCTGACCGGGGATCGAAACCGGGCTGCAGCTAGGATCCGCCGCTTTGAGAGCGCTTGAGAGCGCCGAATCCTAACCACTAGACTATCAGGGAGACATTTGAGTATTCCATAGTTGAGGGTCATCAGCTTGATGGCTGGGCCACAAAATAAAATAAATATAATTTGTGTGAGGCTATGTGAGCAAATGATGCAGACCCCAGGTTGGGGTTGATGGTAGCCGTGCACGACCGGGAGAGGGGGTGAAATTGGTATCCAAAGCTGAAAATGAATTTTATGTTTTCTAAAGAGCTGGTCTAGTCTAGACATTCTATCAATGATTGGGAATATAAAGCTATTTAATACAGATTTTAACCAAAGAATATCACTTACACCACCTTTAAATGTATTTTGTGATATGACCAAATTACTTTGTTTGGAGGGTACATGCTGCACAACAGACTCCCTGTAGCCTGTTGTGTAACAATGGAAGGCACAAAGACCCCCCGTCAGTGGCAGTCAGGCATGGCAGATCCTCACACTCTGAAGTTGAGTTTGGTCAGAAAAGCTTAGCAGGGCAGAGGGCCAGTGGCGCAATGGATAACGCGTCTACCTACGGAGCAGAAGATTCCAGGTTCGAGTCCTGGCTGGCTCGTAGTTTTCGCTTAGAGTCACAGTTTATATGCATAAGAAAAACACTCAATGGCAGTTGAGTGCACAGCATCGAGTTATTCGGGTAGGCGGTTGTCCATAGCTACCGATCTGGCCGATATGCCCAGCTATAGGCATTTATGGACATCCAGTTGTCCAGGCTTATGGGAAGCCCTCTAACTATTAGGAGCAGGGGGTGCATAAGACTGTTCCCTAAGCACTGAATCCTAACCACATCAGGGAGACATTTGAGTTTACCATAGTAGCAGGGTCTGTCTGTGTGTACGGCTGTAATGCACATAAGTCGAGAACCGTTCGCCCCACCGACTTCAAATTCGACACACGCGTTCCACACCACCTCAGGGAGTGCAGTGCCTGGGCTATGGACAGGGCCCCTGGCAGCCTGTTTTGACATCACAACACAACATTCCATATTTGGGCATGCTTGACACAGAACTCCATATATAGACATAAAGGGACAAAGAGAGACAGATACAGAAATCTCCATATATGGGCATAAAAGGTACACAGACAGATGGGTGGAACGGGTACTTTGACACGGGTACAACGGGACACAGAACTCCATATATAGGAATAAAGGGACACAGAGACACGGGTACAAAGGGTATTGCATAGCCGCATGGCGCATGGATCTCCAACTTCCATCGTTACAAAAACTCCATATATAATAGGGACACATACATAATAACTGGGTGAAGCATGCATTTCCAACTTTCATCGTTCCAAGTAGGCCAGTGCCCAACGGGCACCGCTCTAGTAAATATAATTGTCATGAGGCTTGGCTACGTGGACTCTCAGCAAATGATTTTTAGGTTGGGGTCAAAATGATGGGAGACGGGCACGATCGGAGAAAAGGATGAAATTGGTATCCAAAGCTGGAAATTCATTTTATGTTTTTTAAAGAGCTGGAGAGACAGGGGGGGACCAGTTACTGACTACTAGACACTATATCCAGTGGCGGCTGCTGATTTTTCTCCACAGGGGGCCGCTATATATATAGGACTCATGCAGTTTTCTGCAGTGATTTGACTGAGTTGTCTTTTTCCATCATGAAGTTACACTATTACTGTGTTTACCCGACGCTCGTCATTTTGTTCTGAATGCTGTGACAGGCGGTCTGTCCCGTCTGTGTTGTGAGGTGTTTTGTATTAACAGCAGCTGCAGGCGCAGCCTAAATGCGACCACCGTGGTAAGCGTGTGTATTGAGAGGACAGCCCGGCGTGTCATAGACATATATATCCGACATAAAATGAAAGTCAACGGGCTACAGATGCTTGCGCACGAACATGTGACATGCAGTAACCAATCAGGAACGTTACACATCGTAGAACATTTTTTTATCAACATTTGACATTTCATGGCTTATATTAGCCTATTATAATTGTTACTCACTATTAGTGATACTATTATATAATATCTATGTTGGTGGCTTGCTCATTTTAAATAGATTAGTCTGGTGAGGCCGCCGCACAACAGGCTCCCTTTAGCCTATGACAGATGACCCGAGGGAGTTGAGTGCACAGCGTCAAGTTATTTGGACAGGCGGTTGTCCATAGCTACAATTTACAGTTTAGGCATTTAGCAGACGCTCTTAATCCAGAGCGATTTTCAGTAAACTACCGTTCCAAGGAGCATCATGGCCTCTACGGGCAGCCATCTAACTATTAGGAGGAGGTGCATAAGACTGTTCCCTGACCGGGGATCGAAACCGGGCTGCAGCTAGGATTCGCCGCATTGAGAGCCCAAGCGCCGAATCCTAACCACTAGACCATCAGGGAGACATTTGAGTATTCCATAGTTGAGGGTCATCAGCTTGATGGCTGGGCCACAAAATAAAATAAATATAATTTTTGTGAGGCTATGTGAGCAAATGATGCAGACCCCAGGTTGGGGTGGATGGGAGCCGTGCACGACCTGGAGAGGGGGTGAAATTGGTATCCAAAGCTGAAAATGAATGTTATGTTTTCTAAAGAGCTGGTCTAGTCGGTAGACTAGACATTCTATCAATGATTGGGAATATAAAGCTATTTAATACAGATTTTAACCAAAGAATATCACTTACACCACCTTTAAATGTCTTTTGTGATATGACCAGATTACTTTGTTTGGAGGGTACATGCTGCACAACAGTTGTGTAACAATGGAAGGCACAAAGACCCCCTGTCAGTGGCAGTCAGGCAAGGCAGATCCTCACACTCTGAAGTTGAGTTTGGTCAGAAAAGCTCAACAGGTCAGAGGGCCAGTGGCGCAATGGATAACGCGTCTGCCTACGGAGCAGAAGATTCCAGGTTCGAGTCCTGGCTGGCTCGTAGTTTTCGCTTAGAGTCACAGTTTATATGCATAAGAAAAACACTCAATGGCAGTTGAGTGCACAGCTTCGGGTAGGCGGTTGTCCATAGCTACCGATCTGGCCGATATGCCCAGCTATAGGCATTTATGGACATCCAGTTGTCCAGGCTTATGGAAAGCCCTCTAACTATTAGGAGCAGGGGGTGCATAAGACATGTTCCCTAAGCACTGAATCCTAACCACATCAGGGAGACATTTGAGTTTACCATAGTAGCAGGGTCTGTCTGTGTGTACGGCTGTAATGCACGTGATTCGAGAACCGTTCGCCCCACCGACTTCAAATTCGACACACGCGTTCCACACCACCTCAGGGAGTGCAGTGCCTGGGCTCTGGACAGGGGCCCCGCCCAGGCTCCATATATGGAGCTGGCCTGTTTTGACATCACAACACAACATTCCATATTTGGGCATGCTTGACACAGAACTCCATATATAGGCATAAAGGGACAAAGAGAGACAGATACAGAAATCTCCATATATGGGCATAAAATGTACACAGACAGATGGGTGGACACGGGTACAACGGGACACATAACTCCATATAAAGGGACACAGAGACACGGGTACAAAGGGTATTGCATAGCCGCATGGCGCATGGATCTCCAACTTCCATCGTTACAAAACCTCCATATATAATAGGGACACATACATAATAACTGGGTGGGGCATGCATTTCCAACTTTCGTCGTTCCAAGTAGGCCAGTGCCCAACGGTCATGAGGCTTGGCTACGTGGACCCTCAGCAAATGATTTTTAGGTTGGGGTCAAAATGATGGGAGACGGGCACGATCGGAGAAAAGGATGAAATTGGTATCCAAAGCTGGAAATTCATTTTATGTTTTTTAAAGAGCTGGAGAGACAGGGGGGGACCAGTTACTGACTACTAGACACTATATCCAGTGGCGGCTGCTGATTTTTCTCCACAGGGGGCCGCTATATATATAGGACTCATGCAGTTTTCTGCAGTGATTTGACTGAGTTGTCTTTTTCCATCATGAAGTTACACTATTACTGTGTTTACCCGACGCTCGTCATTTTGTTCTGAATGCTGTGACAGGCGGTCTGTCCCGTCTGTGTTGTGAGGTGTTTTGTATTAACAGCAGCTGCAGGCGCAGCCTAAATGCGACCACCGTGGTAAGCGTGTGTATTGAGAGGACAGCCCGGCGTGTCATAGACATATATATCCGACATAAAATGAAAGTCAACGGGCTACAGATGCTTGCGCACGAACATGTGACATGCAGTAACCAATCAGGAACGTTACACATCGTAGAACATTTTTTTATCAACATTTGACATTTCATGGCTTATATTAGCCTATTATAATTGTTACTCACTATTAGTGATACTATTATATAATATCTATGTTGGTGGCTTGCTCATTTTAAATAGATTAGTCTGGTGAGGCCGCCGCACAACAGGCTCCCTTTAGCCTATGACAGATGACCCGAGGGAGTTGAGTGCACAGCGTCAAGTTATTTGGACAGGCGGTTGTCCATAGCTACAATTTACAGTTTAGGCATTTAGCAGACGCTCTTAATCCAGAGCGATTTTCAGTAAACTACCGTTCCAAGGAGCATCATGGCCTCTACGGGCAGCCATCTAACTATTAGGAGGAGGTGCATAAGACTGTTCCCTGACCGGGGATCGAAACCGGGCTGCAGCTAGGATTCGCCGCATTGAGAGCCCAAGCGCCGAATCCTAACCACTAGACCATCAGGGAGACATTTGAGTATTCCATAGTTGAGGGTCATCAGCTTGATGGCTGGGCCACAAAATAAAATAAATATAATTTTTGTGAGGCTATGTGAGCAAATGATGCAGACCCCAGGTTGGGGTGGATGGGAGCCGTGCACGACCTGGAGAGGGGGTGAAATTGGTATCCAAAGCTGAAAATGAATGTTATGTTTTCTAAAGAGCTGGTCTAGTCGGTAGACTAGACATTCTATCAATGATTGGGAATATAAAGCTATTTAATACAGATTTTAACCAAAGAATATCACTTACACCACCTTTAAATGTCTTTTGTGATATGACCAGATTACTTTGTTTGGAGGGTACATGCTGCACAACAGTTGTGTAACAATGGAAGGCACAAAGACCCCCTGTCAGTGGCAGTCAGGCAAGGCAGATCCTCACACTCTGAAGTTGAGTTTGGTCAGAAAAGCTCAACAGGTCAGAGGGCCAGTGGCGCAATGGATAACGCGTCTGCCTACGGAGCAGAAGATTCCAGGTTCGAGTCCTGGCTGGCTCGTAGTTTTCGCTTAGAGTCACAGTTTATATGCATAAGAAAAACACTCAATGGCAGTTGAGTGCACAGCTTCGGGTAGGCGGTTGTCCATAGCTACCGATCTGGCCGATATGCCCAGCTATAGGCATTTATGGACATCCAGTTGTCCAGGCTTATGGAAAGCCCTCTAACTATTAGGAGCAGGGGGTGCATAAGACATGTTCCCTAAGCACTGAATCCTAACCACATCAGGGAGACATTTGAGTTTACCATAGTAGCAGGGTCTGTCTGTGTGTACGGCTGTAATGCACGTGATTCGAGAACCGTTCGCCCCACCGACTTCAAATTCGACACACGCGTTCCACACCACCTCAGGGAGTGCAGTGCCTGGGCTCTGGACAGGGGCCCCGCCCAGGCTCCATATATGGAGCTGGCCTGTTTTGACATCACAACACAACATTCCATATTTGGGCATGCTTGACACAGAACTCCATATATAGGCATAAAGGGACAAAGAGAGACAGATACAGAAATCTCCATATATGGGCATAAAATGTACACAGACAGATGGGTGGACACGGGTACAACGGGACACATAACTCCATATAAAGGGACACAGAGACACGGGTACAAAGGGTATTGCATAGCCGCATGGCGCATGGATCTCCAACTTCCATCGTTACAAAACCTCCATATATAATAGGGACACATACATAATAACTGGGTGGGGCATGCATTTCCAACTTTCGTCGTTCCAAGTAGGCCAGTGCCCAACGGTCATGAGGCTTGGCTACGTGGACCCTCAGCAAATGATTTTTAGGTTGGGGTCAAAATGATGGGAGACGGGCACGATCGGAGAAAAGGATGAAATTGGTATCCAAAGCTGGAAATTCATTTTATGTTTTTTAAAGAGCTGGAGAGACAGGGGGGGACCAGTTACTGACTACTAGACACTATATCCAGTGGCGGCTGCTGATTTTTCTCCACAGGGGGCCGCTATATATATAGGACTCATGCAGTTTTCTGCAGTGATTTGACTGAGTTGTCTTTTTCCATCATGAAGTTACACTATTACTGTGTTTACCCGACGCTCGTCATTTTGTTCTGAATGCTGTGACAGGCGGTCTGTCCCGTCTGTGTTGTGAGGTGTTTTGTATTAACAGCAGCTGCAGGCGCAGCCTAAATGCGACCACCGTGGTAAGCGTGTGTATTGAGAGGACAGCCCGGCGTGTCATAGACATATATATCCGACATAAAATGAAAGTCAACGGGCTACAGATGCTTGCGCACGAACATGTGACATGCAGTAACCAATCAGGAACGTTACACATCGTAGAACATTTTTTTATCAACATTTGACATTTCATGGCTTATATTAGCCTATTATAATTGTTACTCACTATTAGTGATACTATTATATAATATCTATGTTGGTGGCTTGCTCATTTTAAATAGATTAGTCTGGTGAGGCCGCCGCACAACAGGCTCCCTTTAGCCTATGACAGATGACCCGAGGGAGTTGAGTGCACAGCGTCAAGTTATTTGGACAGGCGGTTGTCCATAGCTACAATTTACAGTTTAGGCATTTAGCAGACGCTCTTAATCCAGAGCGATTTTCAGTAAACTACCGTTCCAAGGAGCATCATGGCCTCTACGGGCAGCCATCTAACTATTAGGAGGAGGTGCATAAGACTGTTCCCTGACCGGGGATCGAAACCGGGCTGCAGCTAGGATTCGCCGCATTGAGAGCCCAAGCGCCGAATCCTAACCACTAGACCATCAGGGAGACATTTGAGTATTCCATAGTTGAGGGTCATCAGCTTGATGGCTGGGCCACAAAATAAAATAAATATAATTTTTGTGAGGCTATGTGAGCAAATGATGCAGACCCCAGGTTGGGGTGGATGGGAGCCGTGCACGACCTGGAGAGGGGGTGAAATTGGTATCCAAAGCTGAAAATGAATGTTATGTTTTCTAAAGAGCTGGTCTAGTCGGTAGACTAGACATTCTATCAATGATTGGGAATATAAAGCTATTTAATACAGATTTTAACCAAAGAATATCACTTACACCACCTTTAAATGTCTTTTGTGATATGACCAGATTACTTTGTTTGGAGGGTACATGCTGCACAACAGTTGTGTAACAATGGAAGGCACAAAGACCCCCTGTCAGTGGCAGTCAGGCAAGGCAGATCCTCACACTCTGAAGTTGAGTTTGGTCAGAAAAGCTCAACAGGTCAGAGGGCCAGTGGCGCAATGGATAACGCGTCTGCCTACGGAGCAGAAGATTCCAGGTTCGAGTCCTGGCTGGCTCGTAGTTTTCGCTTAGAGTCACAGTTTATATGCATAAGAAAAACACTCAATGGCAGTTGAGTGCACAGCTTCGGGTAGGCGGTTGTCCATAGCTACCGATCTGGCCGATATGCCCAGCTATAGGCATTTATGGACATCCAGTTGTCCAGGCTTATGGAAAGCCCTCTAACTATTAGGAGCAGGGGGTGCATAAGACATGTTCCCTAAGCACTGAATCCTAACCACATCAGGGAGACATTTGAGTTTACCATAGTAGCAGGGTCTGTCTGTGTGTACGGCTGTAATGCACGTGATTCGAGAACCGTTCGCCCCACCGACTTCAAATTCGACACACGCGTTCCACACCACCTCAGGGAGTGCAGTGCCTGGGCTCTGGACAGGGGCCCCGCCCAGGCTCCATATATGGAGCTGGCCTGTTTTGACATCACAACACAACATTCCATATTTGGGCATGCTTGACACAGAACTCCATATATAGGCATAAAGGGACAAAGAGAGACAGATACAGAAATCTCCATATATGGGCATAAAAGGTACACAGACAGATGGCTGGACACGGGTACAACGGGACACATAACTCCATATAAAGGGACACAGAGACACGGGTACAAAGGGTATTGCATAGCCGCATGGCGCATGGATCTCCAACTTCCATCGTTACAAAACCTCCATATATAATAGGGACACATACATAATAACTGGGTGGGGCATGCATTTCCAACTTTCGTCGTTCCAAGTAGGCCAGTGCCCAACGGTCATGAGGCTTGGCCACCCTCAGCAAAAGATTTTTAGGTTGGGGTCAAAATGATGGGAGACGGGCACGATCGGAGAACAGGATGAAATTGGTATCCAAAGCTGGAAATTCATTTTATGTTTTTTAAAGAGCTGGAGAGACAGGGGGGGGGGGGGGGCAGTTACTGACTACTAGACACTATATCCAGTGGCGGCTGCTGATTTTTCTCCACAGGGGGGCGCTATATATATATACTGTAATGATTAACTACCACACCTTTTCTACTCAAGGTTAAAATATTTCTGTAGTCTTATATGATCCACTGCAATAACAACAGAAAGTTGGTTTTATAAGTTAGCATTAGCATTGAATTACTACTACTAGTGACTATGCTGTTAGCCAAGCCTAAAAGTGTTCTTGACGGTCAGTGTCATAACAGCTCTTTGAAAATTACCTTATATTCCCTTCCTTATATTTCTGTGTAATGTGATCATCTTGACCACTGTCAGCGGTCAAGATGATTAGGAGCACAGCAGGAGACTGGAGTGTTGGCAGCCCTGACTCACTGACCAGGTCCTCTTCAGGTCCTCTGAGTCTGCACTGTTCTTCTCTCATATGCAGTTTTCTGCAGTGATTTGACTGAGTTGTCTTTTTCCATCATGAAGTTACGCTATCTATTACTGTGTTTACCCGACGCTTGTCATTTTGTTCTGAACGCTGTGACAGGCGGTCTGTCCCGTCTGTGTTTTGAGGTGTACACGTGCATTACGCTGCCCCCAAATGGTGTTTTGTATTAACAGCAGCTGCAGGCGCAGCCTAAATGCGACCACCTCTCGTCTTAAGCGTGTGTATTGAGAGGACAGCCCGGCGCATCATAGACATATATATCCGACATAAAATGAAAGTCAACGGGCTACAGATGCTTGCGCACGAATATGTGACATGCAGTAACCAATCAGGAACGTTACACATCGTAGAACATTTTTGAGTGGTGTAAACCACTCCTACAACTGGCTTTTGTGTGCAGAAAAAATGAGCATGGTTGCTATGTTCAAAATAATTTCTGACGTAATTAAATCACACCCGGGTGAACTGGATGACCGTAGCAACCATGCTAATTTTTTCTGCACAAAAAAGCCAGTTGTGAAATCACATCCGGGTGTGATTTCATTACGTCAGATCAGAGCTGATCAGGCTATATAATACCTTACCTTATATAATACCTCACATCGGACAAAAACTCCAGCTGAATCAACTTCATGGTCACAAATCATCACATCAGAAGACGACCCTACCTAGCCAAACGTCAGACCACAGCTGATCATACTATATAAAACCTTACACCACTCAGTTCACACGGGTGTGATTTTTTTATCAACATTTGACATTTCATGGCTTATATTAGCCTATTATAATTGTTACTCACTATTAGTGGTACTATTATATCATATTTATGTTGGTGGCTTGCTTATTTTAAATAGATTAGTCTGGTGAGGCCGCCGCACAACAGGCTCCCTTTAGCCTGTGACAGATGACCTGAGGGCGTTGAGTGCACAGCGTCAAGTTATTTGGACAGGCGGTTGTCCATAGCTACAATTTACAGTTTAGGCATTTAGCAGACGCTCTTAATCCAGAGCGATTTTCAGTAAGCTACCGATCCAAGGAGCATCATGGCCTCTACGGGCAGCCATCTAACTATTAGGAGCAGGAGGTGCATAAGACTGTTCCCTGACCGGGGATCGAAACCGGGCTGCAGCTAGGATTCGACGCTTTGAGAGCGCTTGAGAGCGCCGAATCCTAACCACTAGACCATCAGGGAGACATTTGAGTATTCCATAGTTGAGGGTCATCTGCTTCATGGCTGGGCCACAAAATAAAATAAATATATTTTTTGTGAGGCTATGTGAGCAAATGATGCAGACCCCAGGTTGGGGTGGATGGGAGCCGTGCACGACCGGGAGAGGGGGTGAAATTGGTATCCAAAGCTGTTTTCTAAAGAGCTGGTCTAGTCGGTAGAGTAGACATTGATTGATTGATTTATTAACAGTTTGCAGAATTACAGTACATTTCAAGCACAAACTCAATACAAAGACTGTTAACTGTGAGTGGACAACCCAATTAAGCATTACACTTGTTTACAAGAGGGTCCACCTTGTTCAATTCATCAAAACATTTAGAGACGTACAAATAGACACTTCTATATAGTCAAAGAACAGAACAGGAATTCATCATAAGGGAGGTAAAAAGGGAAAAGAAACATACAGTGAGGGGAAAAAGGGGTGGCGATGATTCCCAATCATTCTATCAATGATTGGGAATATAAAGCTATTTAATACAGATTTTAACCAAAGAATATCACTTACACCACCTTTAAATGTCTTTTGAGATATGACCAGATTACTTTGTTTGGAGGGTACATGCTGCACAACAGACTCCCTGTAGCCTGTTGTGTAACAATGGAAGGCACAAAGACCCCCTGGCAGTGGCAGTCAGACATGGCAGATCCTCACACTCTGAAGTTGAGTTTTGTCAGCAAAGCTTAGCAGGCCCATGGGCCAGTGGCGCAATGGATAACGCGTCTGCCTACGGAGCAGAAGATTCCAGGTTCGAGTCCTGGCTGGCTCGTAGTTTTCTCTTATGGGAAAGCATTTTTAGGGAATAGTTTCTAAACATGAAATGATGATATATGTCTCATATGATGTCATATTTGTCAGGTGAAACAAGCGCTGTGAATCTGTCCCCCTTTCTCCGCTCCGTGCTGCAGTGTTTATGTATATAATATCTATTGTAACGAAGACTCTGACTAGGACGTTGGGCTATATGTCATATGACATGTTTAGTATGACAATCCCTATATTTGGGCCCGAGCCGTGCTGATATCAGATAGATATGGTAGAACCATATATGGATAGATCTAACTGGCTTAGTCATCGTGACAAGCCTGGTCGGAGAATATATAGAGGGTCGGCTTCAGGGAGAAGGCAGAAGTCGAAGCATCCTGGTTTAAGTTCTAACCGGACACCACTGCGGGGGTCCTAACCTAAGTAATCAGCAATAGAGCCTTGAGCTATTTTATATGGTCCTTCTTGAGTACGGATTAGGGCTTACCGCAGTAACGGGATGCTGAAGTCTTCCAGACACATACGAACCAAGGTATCTGGCTTTACAACCCATATACCTTGAGTAGCTTCTATGACTCAGTGGCAAGATTCTAACCAGATGGTAACCCAGTCGCTGCCAGAGTCTGAACACTCTGGCAGTCCTGGCTGCTCCGCAGGTGAGCAGCAGCATCTCGAAGCGGTGAGATGCACTCTGTTGCCGCCAGAGCATGAACGCTCTGGCGGTCCTGGCTGCTCCTTAGGTGAGCAGCAGGGTCTCGAAGCTGTGAGACCCACTCTGTTGCCGCCAGAGCATGAACGCTCTGGCGGTCCTGGCTGCTCCGCAGGTGAGCAGCAGCATCTCGAAGCGGTGAGATGCACTCTGTTGCCGCCAGAGCATGAACGCTCTGGCGGTCCTGGCTGCTCCTTAGGTGAGCAGCAGGGTCTCGAAGCTGTGAGACCCACTCTGTTGCCGCCAGAGCATGAACGCTCTGGCGGTCCTGGCTGCTCCTTAGGTGAGCAGCAGGGTTTCGAAGCTGTGAGACCCACCCTGTTGCCGCCAGAGCATGAACGCTCTGGCGGTCCTGGCTGCTCCTTAGGTGAGCAGCAGGGTCTCGAAGTTGTGAGACCCACTCTGTTGCCGCCAGAGCATGAACGCTCTGGCGGTCCTGGCTGCTCCTTAGGTGAGCAGCAGGGTCTCGAAGCTGTGAGACCCACCCTGTTGCCGCCAGAGTATGAACGCTCTGGCGGTCCTGGCTGCTCCTTAGGTGAGCAGCAGCGTCTCGAAGCTGTGAGACCCACCCTGTTGCCAGAATCTGGATGCCAGAATCTCGGAGCCGTGAGACCTCCCCGGCCCTTAGAGTCAGAGAGCACTGGTGATGTGCAGAGCACTGGTGATGTGCAGGAGAGAGAGCACTGGTGATGTGCAGGAGAGAGAGCACTGGTGATGTGCAGGAGAGAGAGCACTGGTGATGTGCAGAGCACTGGTGATGTGTAGGAGAGAGAGAGCACTGGTGATGTGCAGGAGAGAGAGCACTGGTGATGTGCAGAGCACTGGTGATGTGCAGGAGAGAGAGAGAGAGCACTGGACATGATCACCTCCCTGAAAGTGGCCGGGGTTGAAGTGATGGCGTCGTGTTGTAGACGCCAGGGTCGAAGTGGTGGCATGGTGTTGTAGACGCCAGGGTCGAAGTGGTGGCGTGGTCTTGTAGACGCCAGGGTTGAAGTGATGGCGTCGTGTTGTAGACGCCAGGGTCGAAGTGATGGCGTTGTGTTGTAGACGCCAGGGTTGAAGTGATGGCGTCGTGTTGTAGACGCCAGGGTCGAAGTGATGGCGTCGTGTCGTAGACGCCAGGGTTGAAGTGATGGCGTGGTGTTGTAGAAGCCTGGGTCCGAAGCTGTGGACCACCTTTGATACGGTCAAGAGGGCGTTACTTCAAACTGGAACTGCACGGATTGGCTGACTCTGACCCATTGACAGGGAACGCCCTTAATGGGTGGCATGTGATTTGATCTTGAGGTTTTTTATGACCCACCGTAACATCAAAGAAAGAAAGCGGGACGCCTGGACGCCCTCAATGGGGTGGTCTGAATGGCTGACGCTTGATGTTCAAGCCTCCGTATGCTTGTATTGGGGTGGCCTGAGGGGTCTACTGTTCAAGCCTTCTAGATATGGTACAGATTTCCATGGGAAGTCTGGGGGTGGCAGAGTGTAACGAAGGCTTTCGCTTTCACCTAGAGCTTTAGATGTCATTAGGGCCAGAAGGCTCTGGTGGATATCATGAGAGCATTGTCTGGACAGCATGATGATGCAAGGGCATCGGAGCTATATCAACCCTCCCATAGATGTTGGAGCAGTCGGAGGGCAGCAGAGGCTTCGTTCACCGATAGGATATCGAGATGAAAGTGCAAGCTGACAGGCTTCGTTCACCGATAGGATATCGAGATGAAAGTGCAAGCTGACAGACCAGAAGTCCAGGTTCATAGGGACCGAAGTAGTCCAGCAAGGAGGCTGGACGGTCACTCTCGCAGAAATGACCATGAGCTTAACCGGAGACGAACAGTCATCATGCATGGTACGGTAGTAGCACCCAATTCTGCCGATCGTACACCAAGTAACCAGCAAGATGGCATTACTGTAATAGCGGCACACACCATCCTGGGGTATACGGCAGGTTCAAACGACGAGATTTGATATGACAGATGAAGCTGTGTTATCAGCAATGGACGTCGTCATCAGGCAAGAAACTGTAAACTACAGACTAGGAGTGAACTGTGGTGGAAGGCACCCTCTGGCTTTTCACAGTATTAATAGGAGCCGGTTGAACCGGAGAGCAGATGAACATTTGCGGAACCCTAGGACACCTAAGATCGAGACGGGACAGGATTTACAAGAGGAATTACCGCAGCCAGCTTTTACAATCTTGACTATAGCAGGAGAGTCCTTGCATGTGGGCTATCCACCGCCTAAAGGGCGAACCATTTTGTTACACATAGTTGCCAAGCAGGTCGGATTGAAGGGTCAACCTGAAGAGTTGCGTATCAGAATCATGAGAGATCTTCAAGTTTTGCACGGGGTGGCTGTATCTTCCGAGGTATCTCCTGCCGTACCGCCAAACCAAGTCAATAATATTGAGGGAGCATTGATCGCCAAATAGCTTGGATTGTGAGCATACACAGATCGTCAGCAGACTAATGGAGAGAGATTAACATCTTCGAGAGCTTCCCTTGCTGGATAACTACCAGGCCTGGCCTGTTAGAACCTAGCCGAAAGAAAGGAAAATTGTCTGAGTCTTCTGGATGCGGTATAGATTTCAACGTGAAATCTGGGGTGGCTGTAACGAAGACTCTGACTAGGACGTTGGGCTATATGTCATATGACATGTTTAGTATGACAATCCCTATATTTGGGCCCGAGCCGACCTAGTGCTGATATCAGATAGATATGGTAGAACCATATATGGATAGATCTAACTGGCTTAGTCATCGTGACAAGCCTGGTCGGAGAATATATAGAGGGTCGGCTTCAGGGAGAAGGCAGAAGTCGAAGCATCCTGGTTTAAGTTCTAACCGGACACCACTGCGGGGGTCCTAACCTAAGTAATCAGCAATAGAGCCTTGAGCTATTTTATACTATAGTTGCAGAGTGTGGTCTGGGTGCACCGTTCCTTGGTGCGCCTATCATAGCTTAGGAGGCAGCCAATCATGACTAGGTCGCTACTACGCAATTGGCTGGGGGAGATTCAGCGGCGTTTCAGAGTATGGGGTCAGACTCCCACTGGCTTAGGCTGCGTTTCAGAGTATAGAGACACACGGGGACTACAAATGTTACGCCCCCAAATGAGACAGCGGCCCCACTTCAGGTCCGTTTCAACGGTGTACTGCAGTGGTCAATGCAATCTGCATGAGACCTGAGAGGCATCATAAATACCCTATTTTCACTGGTCCGTTACTGAGGCTGTAGCGATTTTTTTGTGTTCTAAAGTTTCCCATGTTTGATTTGTCCTTTTCAATGTCACATACCTGCCATCTCAATATACAACCCACAATGATATATTCCATCAGAGATTCAAAAGTGCTAGCATTGAAAATCTCAAGTTAAAGGGGTCGCACGGTATATATGTCACGGTCGCATCCCTTGAGGTTTTCAATACCCAGATATATTTGTTGTGTTTTGTTTTATATGCTATGTATTCGTGGAAAATTATCTAAACAGCATCTTTCAATACTAATCATTAATACTCATCTGGAGAATTCACTAGGTAGTTGAAAATGTCAGGATATGTCACTCCTCCATTTAGCTGGGTTATTTTCCCAACTATTCAGCCAAGTTAATTCTACAACAAGTTGACAACGGTAAAACACACCGCCAGAGCTCCGGGGTAGGTAGAACATATTAGTAAGCCCGTGACATATTCAAAATATAGACATGAATGAACAAAGTCAGTCGGGATCGGGATTTATTATTGAGAATTCCACTCTCTGTTAACATTATGGGTAACTCATTCAAGTGGTAAATTAAATGTGAAGTACATCCTATATTGAGAAAACAATGTTGACAAAGACACTTCATACATTTGGAAACATTTTTTTATTCAAATCAATAGTCTTCAGTTCAGTTCAGTTTGCATGTTCTCCTCGTGTGCCCTAGGGTAGGTACTCTCACAAAAAAAACATGCAGTAATCTTGGTGTCTATACTCTCTCCCCCTGGTCAGCCTGGGTGCCTGATGGAGGGGAAAGGAACTGGTTATAATAATGTGTTTCTTCCATGTGCTACTTCCTACCAGGGAAACTCTCCCTTTTCAGTTGATAAGAAGCTCATTCCTCATGCATTGAAGGAAGCATGAAAACCACAAAAACCACCACACAAAACCACAAGTTGGAGCGGCTAGCAGCGCTGAAATAGGCATTTATGGACATCAGGTCATCCCTACAGTCTAACTAGCAGGAGGTACATAAGGGAGTTCCCTGACCGGGAATCGAACCCGGGCCGCGGCGGTGAGAGCGCCGAATCCTAACCACTAGACCATCAGGGAAGTGTGAGAACCTCTAGCAGTAATTTCAGCCATCCAGGTATTCTGTATTATTGACACTTGTTTTGTGAATATTAGACAGGCAATGGCCTCTTCGGGAACGATCTAAGTTATTGTTGGATCTGTGATTCTCGACAACTGGATGTCCATACAGTATGCCTATATATGGGCATATCGGTCAGATCTGCAATTCTAGACAATCTGGATGACTCAAGGCCGGGCACCTTGCCAAGGCGTGCAATGAGTTTGAGTTCACTCTGCCCTATTCAGTATATGGGCGTAGCTTTGCATTGGTGGTTCTGGACAACCGGATCTCCATATGTCCATATATGGGTGTGTTGGTCAGATTGGCGGATCTGGACAACCGCCTATCAGACAGCATCTTTCAAGACTAATCATTAATACTCATCTGGAGAATTCACTAGGTAGTTGAAAATGTCAGGATATGCCACTCCTCCATTTAGCTGGGTTATTTTCCCAACTATTTAGTTAATTCTACAACAAGTTGACAACGGTAAAACACACCGTCAGAGCTCCGGGGTAGGTAGAACATATTAGTAAGCCCGTGACATATTCAAAATATAGACATGAAGTTGAGTGCTGAAATAGGCATTTATGGACATCAGGTCATCCCTACAGTCTAACTAGCAGGAGGTACATAAGGGAGTTCCCTGACCGGGAATCGAACCCGGGCCGCGGCGGTGAGAGCGCCGAATCCTAACCACTAGACCATCAGGGAAGTGTGTGAATCTCTAGCAGTAATTTCAGCCATCCAGGTATTCTGTATTATTGACACTTGTTTTGTGAATATTAGACAGGCAATGAATGGCCTCTTCGGGAACGATCTAAGTTATTGTTGGATCTGTGATTCTCGACAACTGGATGTCCATATACAGTATGCCTATATATGGGCATATCGGTCAGATCTGCAATTCTAGTCAATCTGGATGACTCAAGGCCGGGCACCTTGCCAAGGCGTGCAATGAGTTTGAGTTCACTCTGCCCTATTCAGTATATGGGCGTAGCTTTGCATTGGTGGTTCTGGACAACCGGATCTCCATATGTCCATATATGGGTGTGTTGGTCAGATTGGCGGATCTGGACAACCGCCTATCAGACAGCATCTTTCAAGACTAATCATTAATACTCATCTGGAGAATTCACTAGGTAGTTGAAAATGTCAGGATATGCCACTCCTCCATTTAGCTGGGTTATTTTCCCAACTATTCAGCCAAGTTAATTCTACAACAAGTTGACAACGGTAAAACACACCGTCAGAGCTCCGGGGTAGGTAGAACATATTAGTAAGCCCGTGACATATTCAAAATATAGACATGAAGTTGAGCGCTGAAATAGGCATTTATGGACATCAGGTCATCCCTACAGTCTAACTAGCAGGAGGTACATAAGGGAGTTCCCTGACCGGGAATCGAACCCGGGCCGCGGCGGTGAGAGCGCCGAATCCTAACCACTAGACCATCAGGGAAGTGTGAGAACCTCTAGCAGTAATTTCAGCCATCCAGGTATTCTGTATTATTGACACTTGTTTTGTGAATATTAGACAGGCAATGGCCTCTTCGGGAACGATCTAAGTTATTGTTGGATCTGTGATTCTCGACAACTGGATGTCCATATACAGTATGCCTATATATGGGCATATATCGGTCAGATCTGCAATTCTAGACAATCTGGATGACTCAAGGCCGGGCACCTTGCCAAGGCGTGCAATGAGTTTGAGTTCACTCTGCCCTATTCAGTATATGGGCGTAGCTTTGCATTGGTGGTTCTGGACAACCGGATCTCCATATGTCCATATATGGGTGTGTTGGTCAGATTGGCGGATCTGGACAACCGCCTATCAGACAGCATCTTTCAAGACTAATCATTAATACTCATCTGGAGAATTCACTAGGTAGTTGAAAATGTCAGGATATGCCACTCCTCCATTTAGCTGGGTTATTTTCCCAACTATTCAGCCAAGTTAATTCTACAACAAGTTGACAACGGTAAAACACACCGTCAGAGCTCCGGGGTAGGTAGAACATATTAGTAAGCCCGTGACATATTCAAAATATAGACATGAAGTTGAGCGCTGAAATAGGCATTTATGGACATCAGGTCATCCCTACAGTCTAACTAGCAGGAGGTACATAAGGGAGTTCCCTGACCGGGAATCGAACCCGGGCCGCGGCGGTGAGAGCGCCGAATCCTAACCACTAGACCATCAGGGAAGTGTGAGAACCTCTAGCAGTAATTTCAGCCATCCAGGTATTCTGTATTATTGACACTTGTTTTGTGAATATTAGACAGGCAATGGCCTCTTCGGGAACGATCTAAGTTATTGTTGGATCTGTGATTCTCGACAACTGGATGTCCATATACAGTATGCCTATATATGGGCATATATCGGTCAGATCTGCAATTCTAGACAATCTGGATGACTCAAGGCCGGGCACCTTGCCAAGGCGTGCAATGAGTTTGAGTTCACTCTGCCCTATTCAGTATATGGGCGTAGCTTTGCATTGGTGGTTCTGGACAACCGGATCTCCATATGTCCATATATGGGTGTGTTGGTCAGATTGGCGGATCTGGACAACCGCCTATCAGACAGCATCTTTCAAGACTAATCATTAATACTCATCTGGAGAATTCACTAGGTAGTTGAAAATGTCAGGATATGCCACTCCTCCATTTAGCTGGGTTATTTTCCCAACTATTCAGCCAAGTTAATTCTACAACAAGTTGACAACGGTAAAACACACCGTCAGAGCTCCGGGGTAGGTAGAACATATTAGTAAGCCTGTGACATATTCAAAATATAGACATGAAGTTGAGCGCTGAAATAGGCATTTATGGACATCAGGTCATCCCTACAGTCTAACTAGCAGGAGGTACATAAGGGAGTTCCCTGACCGGGAATCGAACCCGGGCCGCGGCGGTGAGAGCGCCGAATCCTAACCACTAGACCATCAGGGAAGTGTGAGAACCTCTAGCAGTAATTTCAGCCATCCAGGTATTCTGTATTATTGACACTTGTTTTGTGAATATTAGACAGGCAATGGCCTCTTCGGGAACGATCTAAGTTATTGTTGGATCTGTGATTCTCGACAACTGGATGTCCATATACAGTATGCCTATATATGGGCATATATCGGTCAGATCTGCAATTCTAGACAATCTGGATGACTCAAGGCCGGGCACCTTGCCAAGGCGTGCAATGAGTTTGAGTTCACTCTGCCCTATTCAGTATATGGGCGTAGCTTTGCATTGGTGGTTCTGGACAACCGGATCTCCATATGTCCATATATGGGTGTGTTGGTCAGATTGGCGGATCTGGACAACCGCCTATCAGACAGCATCTTTCAAGACTAATCATTAATACTCATCTGGAGAATTCACTAGGTAGTTGAAAATGTCAGGATATGCCACTCCTCCATTTAGCTGGGTTATTTTCCCAACTATTCAGCCAAGTTAATTCTACAACAAGTTGACAACGGTA
>NC_136792.1:35797706-35915206 GCF_951216825.1 Electrona antarctica | reverse complement strand
CTCCATATGTCCATATATGGGTGTGTTGGTCAGATTGGCGGATCTGGACAACCGCCTATCAGACAGCATCTTTCAAGACTAATCATTAATACTCATCTGGAGAATTCACTAGGTAGTTGAAAATGTCAGGATATGCCACTCCTCCATTTAGCTGGGTTATTTTCCCAACTATTCAGCCAAGTTAATTCTACAACAAGTTGACAACGGTAAAACACACCGTCAGAGCTCCGGGGTAGGTAGAACATATTAGTAAGCCCGTGACATATTCAAAATATAGACATGAAGTTGAGCGCTGAAATAGGCATTTATGGACATAAGGTCATCCCTACAGTCTAACTAGCAGGAGGTACATAAGGGAGTTCCCTGACCGGGAATCGAACCCGGGCCGCGGCGGTGAGAGCGCCGAATCCTAACCACTAGACCATCAGGGAAGTGTGAGAACCTCTAGCAGTAATTTCAGCCATCCAGGTATTCTGTATTATTGACACTTGTTTTGTGAATATTAGACAGGCAATGGCCTCTTCGGGAACGATCTAAGTTATTGTTGGATCTGTGATTCTCGACAACTGGATGTCCATATACAGTATGCCTATATATGGGCATATCGGTCAGATCTGCAATTCTAGACAATCTGGATGACTCAAGGCCGGGCACCTTGCCAAGGCGTGCAATGAGTTTGAGTTCACTCTGCCCTATTCAGTATATGGGCGTAGCTTTGCATTGGTGGTTCTGGACAACCGGATCTCCATATGTCCATATATGGGTGTGTTGGTCAGATTGGCGGATCTGGACAACCGCCTATCAGACAGCATCTTTCAAGACTAATCATTAATACTCATCTGGAGAATTCACTAGGTAGTTGAACATGTCAGGATATGCCACTCCTCCATTTAGCTGGGTTATTTTCCCAACTATTCAGCCAAGTTAATTCTACAACAAGTTGACAACGGTAAAACACACCGTCAGAGCTCCGGGGTAGGTAGAACATATTAGTAAGCCCGTGACATATTCAAAATATAGACATGAAGTTGAGCGCTGAAATAGGCATTTATGGACATCAGGTCATCCCTACAGTCTAACTAGCAGGAGGTACATAAGGGAGTTCCCTGACCGGGAATCGAACCCGGGCCGCGGCGGTGAGAGCGCCGAATCCTAACCACTAGACCATCAGGGAAGTGTGAGAACCTCTAGCAGTAATTTCAGCCATCCAGGTATTCTGTATTATTGACACTTGTTTTGTGAATATTAGACAGGCAATGGCCTCTTCGGGAACGATCTAAGTTATTGTTGGATCTGTGATTCTCGACAACTGGATGTCCATATACAGTATGCCTATATATGGGCATATCGGTCAGATCTGCAATTCTAGACAATCTGGATGACTCAAGGCCGGGCACCTTGCCAAGGCGTGCAATGAGTTTGAGTTCACTCTGCCCTATTCAGTATATGGGCGTAGCTTTGCATTGGTGGTTCTGGACAACCGGATCTCCATATGTCCATATATGGGTGTGTTGGTCAGATTGGCGGATCTGGACAACCGCCTATCAGACAGCATCTTTCAAGACTAATCATTAATACTCATCTGGAGAATTCACTAGGTAGTTGAAAATGTCAGGATATGCCACTCCTCCATTTAGCTGGGTTATTTTCCCAACTATTCAGCCAAGTTAATTCTACAACAAGTTGACAACGGTAAAACACACCGTCAGAGCTCCGGGGTAGGTAGAACATATTAGTAAGCCCGTGACATATTCAAAATATAGACATGAAGTTGAGCGCTGAAATAGGCATTTATGGACATCAGGTCATCCCTACAGTCTAACTAGCAGGAGGTACATAAGGGAGTTCCCTGACCGGGAATCGAACCCGGGCCGCGGCGGTGAGAGCGCCGAATCCTAACCACTAGACAGACCATCAGGGAAGTGTGAGAACCTCTAGCAGTAATTTCAGCCATCCAGGTATTCTGTATTATTGACACTTGTTTTGTGAATATTAGACAGGCAATGGCCTCTTCGGGAACGATCTAAGTTATTGTTGGATCTGTGATTCTCGACAACTGGATGTCCATATACAGTATGCCTATATATGGGCATATCGGTCAGATCTGCAATTCTAGACAATCTGGATGACTCAAGGCCGGGCACCTTGCCAAGGCGTGCAATAAGTTTGAGTTCACTCTGCCCTATTCAGTATATGGGCGTAGCTTTGCATTGGTGGTTCTGGACAACCGGATCTCCATATGTCCATATATGGGTGTGTTGGTCAGATTGGCGGATCTGGACAACCGCCTATCAGACAGCATCTTTCAAGACTAATCATTAATACTCATCTGGAGAATTCACTAGGTAGTTGAAAATGTCAGGATATGCCACTCCTCCATTTAGCTGGGTTATTTTCCCAACTATTCAGCCAAGTTAATTCTACAACAAGTTGACAACGGTAAAACACACCGTCAGAGCTCCGGGGTAGGTAGAACATATTAGTAAGCCCGTGACATATTCAAAATATAGACATGAAGTTGAGCGCTGAAATAGGCATTTATGGACATAAGGTCATCCCTACAGTCTAACTAGCAGGAGGTACATAAGGGAGTTCCCTGACCGGGAATCGAACCCGGGCCGCGGCGGTGAGAGCGCCGAATCCTAACCACTAGACCATCAGGGAAGTGTGAGAACCTCTAGCAGTAATTTCAGCCATCCAGGTATTCTGTATTATTGACACTTGTTTTGTGAATATTAGACAGGCAATGGCCTCTTCGGGAACGATCTAAGTTATTGTTGGATCTGTGATTCTCGACAACTGGATGTCCATATACAGTATGCCTATATATGGGCATATCGGTCAGATCTGCAATTCTAGACAATCTGGATGACTCAAGGCCGGGCACCTTGCCAAGGCGTGCAATGAGTTTGAGTTCACTCTGCCCTATTCAGTATATGGGCGTAGCTTTGCATTGGTGGTTCTGGACAACCGGATCTCCATATGTCCATATATGGGTGTGTTGGTCAGATTGGCGGATCTGGACAACCGCCTATCAGACAGCATCTTTCAAGACTAATCATTAATACTCATCTGGAGAATTCACTAGGTAGTTGAACATGTCAGGATATGCCACTCCTCCATTTAGCTGGGTTATTTTCCCAACTATTCAGCCAAGTTAATTCTACAACAAGTTGACAACGGTAAAACACACCGTCAGAGCTCCGGGGTAGGTAGAACATATTAGTAAGCCCGTGACATATTCAAAATATAGACATGAAGTTGAGCGCTGAAATAGGCATTTATGGACATCAGGTCATCCCTACAGTCTAACTAGCAGGAGGTACATAAGGGAGTTCCCTGACCGGGAATCGAACCCGGGCCGCGGCGGTGAGAGCGCCGAATCCTAACCACTAGACAGACCATCAGGGAAGTGTGAGAACCTCTAGCAGTAATTTCAGCCATCCAGGTATTCTGTATTATTGACACTTGTTTTGTGAATATTAGACAGGCAATGGCCTCTTCGGGAACGATCTAAGTTATTGTTGGATCTGTGATTCTCGACAACTGGATGTCCATATACAGTATGCCTATATATGGGCATATCGGTCAGATCTGCAATTCTAGACAATCTGGATGACTCAAGGCCGGGCACCTTGCCAAGGCGTGCAATAAGTTTGAGTTCACTCTGCCCTATTCAGTATATGGGCGTAGCTTTGCATTGGTGGTTCTGGACAACCGGATCTCCATATGTCCATATATGGGTGTGTTGGTCAGATTGGCGGATCTGGACAACCGCCTATCAGACAGCATCTTTCAAGACTAATCATTAATACTCATCTGGAGAATTCACTAGGTAGTTGAAAATGTCAGGATATGCCACTCCTCCATTTAGCTGGGTTATTTTCCCAACTATTCAGCCAAGTTAATTCTACAACAAGTTGACAACGGTAAAACACACCGTCAGAGCTCCGGGGTAGGTAGAACATATTAGTAAGCCCGTGACATATTCAAAATATAGACATGAAGTTGAGCGCTGAAATAGGCATTTATGGACATCAGGTCATCCCTACAGTCTAACTAGCAGGAGGTACATAAGGGAGTTCCCTGACCGGGAATCGAACCCGGGCCGCGGCGGTGAGAGCGCCGAATCCTAACCACTAGACCATCAGGGAAGTGTGAGAACCTCTAGCAGTAATTTCAGCCATCCAGGTATTCTGTATTATTGACACTTGTTTTGTGAATATTAGACAGGCAATGGCCTCTTCGGGAACGATCTAAGTTATTGTTGGATCTGTGATTCTCGACAACTGGATGTCCATATACAGTATGCCTATATATGGGCATATCGGTCAGATCTGCAATTCTAGACAATCTGGATGACTCAAGGCCGGGCACCTTGCCAAGGCGTGCAATGAGTTTGAGTTCACTCTGCCCTATTCAGTATATGGGCGTAGCTTTGCATTGGTGGTTCTGGACAACCGGATCTCCATATGTCCATATATGGGTGTGTTGGTCAGATTGGCGGATCTGGACAACCGCCTATCAGACAGCATCTTTCAAGACTAATCATGAATACTCATCTGGAGAATTCACTAGGTAGTTGAAAATGTCAGGATATGCCACTCCTCCATTTAGCTGGGTTATTTTCCCAACTATTCAGCCAAGTTAATTCTACAACAAGTTGACAACGGTAAAACACACCGTCAGAGCTCCGGGGTAGGTAGAACATATTAGTAAGCCTGTGACATATTCAAAATATAGACATGAAGTTGAGCGCTGAAATAGGCATTTATGGACATCAGGTCATCCCTACAGCCTAACTAGCAGGAGGTACATAAGAGAGTTCCCTGACCGGGAATCGAACCCGGGCCGCGGCGGTGAGAGCGCCGAATCCTAACCACTAGACCATCAGGGAAGTGTGAGAACCTCTAGCAGTAATTTCAGCCATCCAGGTATTCTGTATTATTGACACTTGTTTTGTGAATATTAGACAGGCAATGGCCTCTTCGGGAACGATCTAAGTTATTGTTGGATCTGTGATTCTCGACAACTAGATGTCCATATACAGTATGCCTATATATGGGCATATCGGTCAGATCTGCAATTCTAGACAATCTGGATGACTCAAGGCCGGGCACCTTGCCAAGGCGTGCAATGAGTTTGAGTTCACTCTGCCCTATTCAGTATATGGGCGTAGCTTTGCATTGGTGGTTCTGGACAACCGGATCTCCATATGTCCATATATGGGTGTGTTGGTCAGATTGGCGGATCTGGACAACCGCCTATCAGACAGCATCTTTCAAGACTAATCATTAATACTCATCTGGAGAATTCACTAGGTAGTTGAAAATGTCAGGATATGCCACTCCTCCATTTAGCTGGGTTATTTTCCCAACTATTCAGCCAAGTTAATTCAACAACAAGTTGACAACGGTAAAACACACCGTCAGAGCTCTGGGGTAGGTAGAACATATTAGTAAGCCCGTGACATATTCAAAATATAGACATGAAGTTGAGCGCTGAAATAGGCATTTATGGACATCAGGTCATCCCTACAGTCTAACTAGCAGGAGGTACATAAGAGAGTTCCCTGACCGGGAATCGAACCCGGGCCGCGGCGGTGAGAGCGCCGAATCCTAACCACTAGACCATCAGGGAAGTGTGAGAACCTCTAGCAGTAATTTCAGCCATCCAGGTATTCTGTATTATTGACACTTGTTTTGTGAATATTAGACAGGCAATGGCCTCTTCGGGAACGATCTAAGTTATTGTTGGATCTGTGATTCTCGACAACTGGATGTCCATATACAGTATGCCTATATATGGGCATATCGGTCAGATCTGCAATTCTAGACAATCTGGATGACTCAACGCCGGGCACCTTGCCAAGGCGTGCAATGAGTTTGCGTTCACTCTGCCCTATTCAGTATATGGGCGTAGCTTTGCATTGGTGGTTCTGGACAACCGGATCTCCATATGTCCATATATGGGTGTGTTGGTCAGATTGGCGGATCTGGACAACCGCCTATCAGACAGCATCTTTCAAGACTAATCATTAATACTCATCTGGAGAATTCACTAGGTAGTTGAAAATGTCAGGATATGCCACTCCTCCATTTAGCTGGGTTATTTTCCCAACTATTCAGCCAAGTTAATTCTACAACAAGTTGACAACGGTAAAACACACCGTTAGAGCTCCGGGGTAGGTAGAACATATTAGTAAGCCCGTGACATATAAAAAATATAGACATGAATGAACAGTCAGTCGGGATCGGGATTTATTATTGAGAATTCCACTCTCTGTTAACATTATGGGTAACTCATTCAAGTGGTAAATTAAATGTGAAATACATCCTATATTGAGAAAACAATGTTGACAAAGACACTTCATACATTTGGAAACATTTTTTTATTCAAATCAATAGTCTTCAGTTCAGTTCAGTTTGCATGTTCTCCCCGTGTGCCCTAGGGTAGGTACTCTCACACAAAAAACATGCAGTAATCTTGGTGTCTATACTCTCTCCCCCTGGTCAGCCTGGGTGCCTGATGGAGGGGAAAGGAACTAGTTAGAATTATGTGTTTCTTCCATGTGCTACTTCCTACCAGGGAAACTCTCCCTTTTCAGGTGATAATAAGCTCATTCCTCATGCATTGAGGTGAGAGCGCCAAATCATAATCACTACTAGACGATCAGGGATATGATTGAGCATTTGGACTTTTAGGAATCAAGGCAACTGGCAGGAATTCCTTCTATTCAGAAGGTGTGGGTGGGATGGTGAAGGTGTGAATGAATGACCTTACAACGTGTTAAATAAGTAGGCTTCTGACATCTGTTTTCAACTAGCAGTATTGAGTCATAGTAGAGGGAGATTAGCTTGAGAGCTGGGCCACAAAATAAAATAAAAATCGTGAGGCATGGCAAGGGGAACCCCCTGCAATTCATGCAGAGCCAAAGTTGGGGTCAACATGATGGCACCCGCACACAACCAAAAGACAGGATGAAGAGACAGGGAGCCTCTGTTACTGAATAAACACTATGTTAATGATTACTATGGGAATATAAAGCTATTTATTGAATGATCACTTACACCACCTTTAAATTAATTTTGTGATATGATCAGATTAGGGATCAGAGGGTAAATGCTGAACTATTGTTCAGCATTGTTCAGGCTTCCTGTAGCCTGTTGTGTAACAATCGGAAGGCACAAAAGACCCCCTGACAAAGGCAACAGGGCAGAGGGCCAGTGGCGCAATGGATAACGCGTCTGCCTACGGAGCAGAAGATTCCAGGTTCGAGTCCTGGCTGGCTCGTAGTTTTCTCTTATGGGAAATAATTGTTAGGGAATAGTTTTATACTCTTTTTAAAGGTGGTGCCAGAGTCACGGGTTATGTAAAACTCAACATGCACTTGACAGACAACGGGAGGGAGTTTTTGCACAGCGTCGAGTTGGCCATAGCTAAATATCCAACCAGATATAATAATTTATGGACATCAGTCATCATGTACGGACAGCTGGAGGTGCATAAGACTGTGAGGAGTAGGCAACCGTCCATACCACTGAGCCGACCTATAGACATCCAGTTTAGTTGTCCATGATGGGTGTAAGCGGCATCATGGCCTCTACGGGAAGCCCTCTATCTATTTAGAAGGAGGTTCCCTGACCGGGAATTTATTTAGAAGGAGGTTCCCTGACCGGGGAAGCGAACCCAGGCCACAGCGGTGAGAGCGCCGGATCCTAACCACCAGACAGACCATCAGGGAGATACCACTTTTGCCTCACATCACTGATGACCTATCACTAATGTCTCTGTTGGCTACTAAAGCATAGCTTTAGAGCTCTCTGCTGTCTGGTTACGACTGCTGCTCGGAGTTCTAGAGTTCTCTGCTTTTCTAAATCCTTTAGACCCGTTATTGACCTTATAGCAACCTTGAAACGTACCTTAGTTACGTCACCAAGAATGGTGTTCCCTGACATACATACATACATACATACATACATACATACATACATTATTTTCAGTAAACTTCGTATTATTAACATTCAACCCACTACCTGGCTCTCTTACTATTAATATAGCCTATGTCAGACGTGTGTGTGTGTGTGTGTGTGTGTGTGTGTGTGTGTGTGTGTGTGTGTGTGTGTGTGTGTGTGTGTGTGTGTGTGTGTGTGTACGGACGAGTGATTTGTCAAACGTGGGTTGCATTTGGTTTCCTATCGAAGGTGTCCTGTGACTGTCGCATCCCACAAAGCATACGTATGCAGGCCACACAATCGGATGACTAACCATATGCGGTGTAACAGTGTGTATGTCAGCGACCGCAAATACACACTATTTTCCTATATAATAAACAAATCATCATGCCATGATGATCACTATGAATCTCAACACACCGTGAGCCTGTAGATCTGCTATTTATTTGAGTTATGACATTGTCATACTAAAAACCCTAACAGTTTTATTACAAAAGATTAAATATGGAGATAGACTAACCTTTCTGTCCGATGGTGACAATTTAACATTTTCAGTCATGCCTCAGTGGTTGTGTGTGTGTATCATTGGGAATGGTTCTATCCCTCTGTTCTTTAGTATTCATGTGGGAGCTTCTCCAACACTATCTCTGTGTCTAGTAAGATCATATCGCTGTGTGACACGCTAACATTATTGTATGCTTAGATGTTGAACAGTATATTCCAGATATTGGAACATACTGTTCAAATCTCTCTCTCTCTCTCTCTCTCTCTCTCTCTCTCTCTCTCTCTCTCTCTCTCTCTCTCTCTCTGTAAAGGTCATATCATATTTTCTGTATTTCATTCTCTCCTGGGGCACAAGTGGAAAAAAGTGTATTATAAGAGATGAAGAGTGTATTGTTTGTCTCTTTAACGAGTTGAGTACAATGGAAACCAGCTGTGCTACCGTACTGTTAGCTAACTTGTTAAAGTATTCAATCAATCAAATCTCTCTCTCTCTCTCTCTCTCTCTCTCTCTCTCTCTCTCTCAGGGTTCCAATCTGATTCACCAGAAGGTGTCCCCTCCCTCAGAAGGTCATGGGTCACCCGTCCTGTCTTTCATCGTGCTGGAGCAGTTCAACGGCATTCGATTGGTCCAGGTTTGTGTGACGAGATATTCAGCGCTATAACATCAACAGAAATAAACTTTAGTTTTCAGACCAACAGTTCTTGATGTTTTTTGTTGATACTCTTGGCCATCAACCCTGTGAGCAGCGATGAACAAGTTGCAGATCTAAAATTCCACAACATGACGTGTTTCAACACGTGAGATTGTAGATCTGCAAATTTCTTGGCTAATGTTCTCCCCAGAACAAAGGTCAGTTTGTACACAAATATTTAAAAAGTACATCACCAAATGTCATAAAAAGCAGAGGCACGGTGTCTGTTCTGTGTGACGTTAAACGTTGTCCGCACCCATGTGTCACAGGGCATCCATCAGTCGCTGGCTGCACTCAGCAAGGTCATCCGAGGGACATCACTGCTCACCGCAGACGTCCAGAAACTGGCCACCGCCCTGCTCAACCAGGAGGTAGGAACCAGTTTTGCCAGATTTTGTGAGAGAAATGAGCGACCACTGCCGACCAGGTCTGTTTATTGTGATGGACAGAGAGAGAGAGAGAGAGAGAGAGAGAGAGAGAGAAAATTCTGGTCTGAAAATGCTGATCTAAAAGCAAAAGTTTTGGGTAACAATCCTTATTTATGTTTTAGCCATTCATTTGTAAGAAAATTGTAATTGTAAAAAGTTGTAATGCGTAAAATCACAGACATCAACGATCATATCAGACTTGTGTGTTGTTTTATTCAGCGTGGGGAATGGAACACTGAACAGCCGGTATGGTAGACACCGAGGGACAACACTAGACAGTGGCTACGGGCAGCCTATATGCAAAAGGCGAAACCTGGGCACCTGGGGCTTCCTGAGTAAAGACATATTCATACTCAGTTTTACGTGATAAGGTGACCACCGAAAGCGTGGTTAGTAAAAAAAGAGATGTGTTTGGGTGAGCGGTGAGTCGCTTACGACCGCGGCGTGACGTCATGTTGTAGTTTTCGGTGGTCACCTTATCACTTCAAACTGGAGTATGAATAGGCCTTAAGCTTCAAAAACACACTAACCACAAAATAATAATAATAATAAATAGATACAAAATAACATGGTTAGGGGAAAGATCGACAGTGGGAGAAGGATCAAATCGTGTGGTCAGGGAACAGTTTTTGTTTATGTCCATCTCTGTACGGTTGCCTGTTTTAAAGGCCCTGTAAAACCATGAAGTGCTTCAAATAAAATGGTTATGATAAAAACGGATTCCAAGAGAGCCGCGCAGTAGTAAAATGCAGGAATAAAATGTATTTACTGGCTCACAGTGTGTGTATATTAAATAAATAGTATTGTGTTATTGAATCCTCATCAGGATCTGTACACTAGAGCCACTCATAGAACCCTGAAGCACTAATAAAAAATGTTTTGTCATTATAATTATTATTCTATTCATTCACATCCCGTTGAATTTCTGACTGTGCCTGCAATGATGATTATTAGACTGTAATATTTCCATTGAGATCCAAAATCATTACAAAACAGAAGGAGATGCAGGCATGAGGTGGGCTGTTTAGAGAGAGCGAGATTCTGTGACACAGAAGGGGAAATTACGTTCTCATCTGTATGTAGACATAATGTTCAAAAGTAAAGCAGCAGGACGGTGCAGGATTTTGCGGCTATCCCGCTCCCGATGCACATGGGGAGCTCTACCTCCAACCTATCTCCATGGTGGGCAGGAACCTTTGCCCCAGCACCAGGATCGTATGCAGGACTTACAAGTTGGCCAAGCACATCTAAACTTTAATACAGACAATATAAATAATACAATAAATAAGGTCCACTCCTTACACAGTATGCAGCAGATTAGGCAAACATGACGCCAGCACAAATGAGTGACTCATTGACAGCATTAACAGCATCGTAGTTCAGACCTTCAGTTATACCTCTCTCAAACGCTAGGAGACACAGACTATTTTGGCGAGAGGTTGTCATTGTACTTCTGCGTGCACGTTTTAATCTTTGTACACTAGTAAACAGGCGTTCAACAGTATATGTGGCCATTGGCAGTGTAATTAGTGCCCTTAAGAAGTAATGGACACTGGCGAAAACATCAGCTGAGCACGCATCAAATACCTTCAGTAGTGTCAAATGTAGCTCCCTTGCGTTCTTTGATAGCAAGGTAGAACAGGTATCCCCCACCCTTGCGAGCAACATGCTGCCCCATTGTTCTAAATTTCGAGACTTGACCAGGCCGTCTCGACCTTGTTGCTGTCCTGCCTGGCCTGGCCTTAGTGTGAATACGCCCTGCACCAACAGCACACCCCTTAAACTGCATTTGACGGGATCCGTGTCATTTGGATTAATCTGGCCCAGCGCCAATGGCGGGGATTAACGTTAATTGGTCTTTTATAGAGCGAGATGATACTCACTTTAGCATTGGGTTGCTAGCTGATGTTGTCAACAAGACTGGAGCGCACCATCTTGAATTTCTTCATATTCGGACGTAAAAAACAAATCCATCCATCCATCCTTGTCCCAGATGGCATTTCTGGGTAAAACAAGGTTTATTCCATAGCCGACGCCGTGATCCTCGCAATCATGGTTTCTCTGCCCTCGTCGGGAGACCGGAAGTGATATGTAACATACACACACTATTTAGACAACATTACATCCGGTAGTGAATTTGTGGCTCTTCAAAATAAGGGTTGAACGGGGGGGAATACGAGGGAAATTAATGAATTAATCCTAGCGGGGAATGTATTATCTTGCTTCTCTGTCACTGTCAGGTGGAAACGTTGTATGTCGAAAACGGAAAGAAATGTTCCTCTGTTCCAATGGATCCAATTAATCCTTAATTATTTTCATTAACTTGGCTATAATCTACTAGTTCACATCAATCATTGCCTCTTAACTCAGATACACATAGCATGCGTAATGTGCGTCACGGTCTCACGGACGGTGTCCAAAAGAACAAACATACAAACCATCCACGCACCGCTCATGGTGTGTCTCGAGAGTTTACAGAGTTATTTTGGGCACATAATAACGAGTCGTGCCGACGGCAGCTAATACTAAGCATTTTGGAAACCAAATAGCCTGTAGCCTACAATGGACTGTAGCATTGCGTGGTCATCATGTAACTTGCTTGTAGCTACGTGCTACCAGCGGTGCTACAACAACAACAATCAATGTTCTATTCTCTCACTTCTCTGCTGCTGCTCTGAAACGGCAGTCATCATCATGCATGCAGTGCGCTGCGCACCCCCGCCCCCTCCACTCCTCCAGTGTCACATACACAAAGTGAAAAAGAAAAAATCACGGAGCCGAGGCTCGGCCCGATAAATTAGCATAATCTTTGGGCCCGGTTCGGCGGCTTAGGTCGTGTTCGGGCAGAGTTCCTCTAGAAGAAGCATAGCCTATACTGTATACTAAATTTGTGTTTACTCAATGTAAAAAGACACTCTTACAACTAAATACCAGCATCAGCATGAAAATGTACTTACAGTACCAATCTAAGACTACTCTATTATACTGTGTATATATATTATATAGTCAAACGTTTTCAAAAATAGAAAAGTCTAAAATATTTGTAATGATCTAAATCTGTAAAGTAACCAGTAGTTTTCAAATAATTGTAGTGGAGTAAAGTACAATATAGTGAAATGCATGTTCTTTCAAATAAATGTACTTAAAAGTTACTTTCCAGGACTGATCAGGTTCTGTATGTTTACAGTAAAAGTAGAGGAAGGGAGTAATAATAAAGTTGTGGTAGCTGTTCGTCTGGATAGACCGTTAATAACCATCGCCTTTTCTCTTCTTAGTAGCGTGTGGTGCAATATACGTCATTTGAACAGTACACACACACACACACACACACACACACACACACACACACACACACACACACACACACACACACACAAAAGGCATTGTTTTTGTTGTGATGTAGGCGCCTCTGTATCACGCGCGCATAGCGCATGGAATCTGTTTTGTACGATAAAGCAGACGGATCTCACACTGACTTCCCCAAGGCCATTGCATCAGCGCCATGCTTCTTTTTTCTCTCTCATCTGCATTATATCTCCTTCTCCTCCCTCTCCCTCTCCCCCTACCTCATCTCCCAGGGGGGGCGCTGATACGATCGCCTGACCGCACGCACGCACGCACGCACACACACACATACACACACACACACTGTGCTGTGTGTATAATTAACTGCTGTTCTTTGATTTCAACATACGCTTAGTCTAGAATACCATGGACCTTCACATGCTAACACGTGCAAAGAAGATGTGACACAAAAATAAAAACCACTGTTTGTGCTCACAAATTGATGCAACTCCTCCGGGTGAACGGAGTGACCTTGAAACATGCACGCACACACACACGCACACACGTACGCACAAATATAGCTGTTACATTTTGGGACGTAAGTTTTGTGCTGTAAATGCCATTCATATTGGACTTTTCTGTGTGGATGTATGGGCTGTCAAGGCCAGAAAGTAGTTTTTTTGGCACTCAGTAGGCGTTCCTGCATAACTTCCTGGTTTGATGATGATGTCACGCACATACCCTCTATACTCGTCCTGATGAGCAGGCTCGTCTTAGGCGTTTGATATCGCTATAATATTGCCTCGCTGTGTTTCTTTTTTGGAACCGCTCTGGTTGCTATGCACCATTGTCAGTAACTATAGTCTATATATTGTAGATGTCTAAGTGATATGACGAAGTAGACTGTGCCAAATATAGCCCACTGCTTTAAGTAAGAAGGGCACGTTAATAAATACATTTATAAATGAAGAGAAACCAATGTAGGCCTAATAGCCTTCTTGATTTAGGCTGCAACCAATTAAGCAAGTTGTACATGAGGCAGTGATGAGTTTCATATGCACATCTCAAGACACACAGGGACTCAGGGAGTTATATAAGGTGACATTCACACCAGAAAGCTTTCCTGCGATTAAAACGAATCGTGCTGCGCATTGTCAGAAAGTGCACTTCGTTTGGCAGGTGTGAAGACTCATTCGAATCCTAATGCGTATCAAAGAACCGCATTCTACTCCGAGCAAAAATGGGGGTTTCGCTTCGCTTCCAATCGCGCTTGATTACGATTCGGTGCAGGTGTGAATGCAATCCGCAGTAAATAAAGGAAATTAAGCAAACAATGTGGCGGGTGAGGAGCTGAACACAGTTGGAGACGGAGAAGGCATCTTTTACGCAGCGCAAAGATGTCCCGTTACCGTGGATAGACGTGGTCGAATGAGGAGACTGAAGCCCTGATCGAAATGAGGAAGAGTAGTGTACATTAATCAATTACTTAAGGAAACACATAAAAACACTGCAGTGTATAGCCTACAGAATATTCTGTCTGCCTGTGCGTGCCGTAAACATGGAGTGCTGTCACTGTGTGGGGACTGGGGAGTAGGGACTTTCATCTCGATAAACTTGTAAACATTTTGCGCTATATCAGTGCGCTCAGCGCTGTGCTTCCATGCCCAAAAGAACAGTGCGTGGCTGCGTGCGTAGAGAGAGAGAGAGAGGGGGGGGGGGGGTCCAGTCCCAGACGGCACGACACATGCACGTTATGAGTATCATTTTATCACCATAGATTTCACTGTGTAAGCTAGTTTATGAATGGAACACATAGATAAAGGTCTCCCCTGCTGCGTTTCCAATTGCTGCGGATGACAGTGTGAAGGCAAACCGCAGCAAATTAAATATGCAAGAATCCCAAATCATCCTCCCATTCGCATCGAGTCTACCGAAGTATTAGGTGGGAATGTGACCTAAGACAGAGGCTTACGATGAGAGTCTGCTGTGTTCTGAACTTGGATACATGACATCTGTGTAATCTATAATAGTCAAGTAACACTTGAGCAATTATAATTTTTCTAACATCAAATGAAAAGCAATTAATAGAACGAGTGAGCTCAGGCAACCATATTTTGGTATAGCTGAACTTGACTATTTATGCAAATATCAGGGCAAGTATCAGGTAAATCATTAATAAATATTGAAAAATGGAGTGCACCCAATGTCTTTCTTTGCCACCAAGTAAATAGGCTGGAGAGGCTTACTGCCGTATCAGCCGAGAACAAGGGAATCTATCCCCGTTACAATAAGCTAGACCCCTGGGAGATGGGAGCGCCACACCTACCATCAGCTCCCAGTACCGCAGTGCAACTCATATGCTGAGTTGAGTGTTGCTTAAATCATAACTCTACCCTAAAACACAAATGCCTAATCCTGACCTTAACCCAGACCTGAATCTTTTCAAATTGGGATCTAATTCACGCCATCTTTTTTCCCAGTTGAGCTCTTATTTTGAAAAGTCACATTTCCAGACTTCCGGAAGTGAACATAAACTAGTAAATGAAACGGGTCCCGTTCAACTGTTGTTTACAAGATGGATCTATACCGGGGCACTGAAGGGCTCCACATCGTCGGCTCTGTGCCATCAAAGAAACGTTGTTTTGACCAAAAATCTGGGACAAGGAATAGGAGATACAGGCGATTGAAAGAAACAGATAGAATGGATTATTATGGTGCCGACGATCTAAGATGGGCGACCCAGTGTTGTGACAACAACAGCTAGCTACCCGATTCTAATGCAAGTAGCATTATGGCTTGATCGATCGAAAGCGCTATAAAAGCGCAATTGCCATTGATCTACGGCAATGGCGTTAAGCGTAGCATTAAATAATAGGCTTTAATTGACCTAGATCTACAGCAATGGCGGTAGTGTAAGTGTTAACCATGAAGCAACCATTTATCTTGTGAGAAACAAGACAAAAGAGAAACAAAAGATATGTCAAACTAGTGAAAATAGCAGATCCACTATTTTCACAACTAATTAAGTTATTTGAAATATTTGTTTAATTCACGAAAGTATCTTGCTCTTTTGAAATAATTATTTTTAACAATGTAGTAAGCAAATATTTACCCAACATGTGTCCGTGACCCAAACATGTGTTTTGGAAACAATGTGATAAACCATTTCAGGTTCTCAGTTTCTTACTTCCCCCCCCCCCCTTTTTTCCCTTTAATTATTCAGGGAAGCCCATTGAGAGCAAGCTCCCCTTTTCAAGGATGCCCTGATCACAGCATATAGAACACAATACATATAATGAAAGACAATTACAAACAATTGAACCACCACATTACAACGTCACAGATGCAAATAAATACAGTGTTACATGAAACGGGTGCAGTCACTATTTTAGTCATGTAGTGTGTCCTCAAGAAGAATCAAAGATATCTCTATGGAGACCAATCAAACCAATTTCAGAGAGTCCTGATGTTTGTTCTATTTATGTGGAGCATACTAAATGAATCAGTTGTTCACTGTTCTCACGTGGACTGGTACTGTATATCTAATGTTTGTTTGTGAACGTGTGAAATGTCCAGTAAGCTTTGGATCTAAGGATAGATAGGTACAAAGGAAGCTTGCTCTCTATGAATACGAGTTTAGTGAAATCCTCTCCTATATTGTTTGGTCGTGTCTTGACGCAGTGCTGTGGCGGTCAGACACGGCATTGGAGGGCTTGATAAAGCACACCGTAGGCTCGTTGTTTTACTTTTGTTGCTGTCATAATGGCTTCTGGAGACGCAGCCTTTATCAATTCTGCTAAGTCAGCCTTGTCCTGCTCTTCCCTGGGACAGTTAGGGGTGATGCCAGGTGTTTTTACCGCTTATAAAAGGTGTCGTAAGCTGCTTTGTAAGTGTGCCTATGCAGGCGGGCACGCCTGCATAGGCGGACATCATCATCATTTTAGACTCTAACCCTAACCCCTAAATGCCTAATCTTAGTCACCAACCTGGATCTTTTCCTAATTGCAAAAGAATTCTCTTTTAACCATAAAACAACCATTTTTCCTCACAAAATGTATTTTTCTCAAAAATCTACTATACCTGTGGGGACATTTGGCCCTCAAAGTACAGTAATAACACACACGCACACACACACACACACACACACACACACACACACACACACACGCACGCATGCACGCATGCACGCATGCGTGCGCACACTCGCACAGACATTTGCAGATAAGTGCTAAAAGGAAGGGTACTTTACCCTGCAGGCGATAAGGAATGACGGAGGGGATAAATAGGAACGTGAAGTGGGATGGAGGGGATGTGCAGACGGGAGAGGAGAGAGGTTGCTAAGCAGCCACTACTCCAATCTCTCCTTCCTCCCTTCCTCCCTCCATCCCTCCCTCGTCTCTCTTTTTCTGTTTGCAAATTCGTGAGCAGCCTTAAGCATGTTCGTCTCTCTCTATTTACCGCACTCTCCCCTTCTACCCTTTTATCTTAATCAGCAAGTTTTCACAGTCTCATCCCCACATCTCTCCTTATCTTTCTTTCTGTCTTTCTCACGCACCAACTTTTCCACTCACGCAGCACGCACTCCCCCCTCTACCCAGCTCTGCGTCTCTCCTCTCATCAGCCATCTCTAGAACTCCAGAGCGATCGTCTGATTTGTGTTAAAATCCGACGAAAGGTTTGGCCTGACCAATTAAATACTTGACATGGTGCTGGGTACAGAGTGTTGCTTTTAGCTTTAATTCTCTGTTTTCGTGCTCAGCACAAATTCACTACATCTCCTCAAAAAATATAGTAGCAGCTCTTGGTCTCACCTGCGACTACTGCACCACTGCAAGATAATTTTGTCTCTATCGCGTGGAATAGGGCTGGGTGCAATAACCACTATCGCCATACTGCCGTTATGTAACGCTTAGTATCTGGTTCATTACAGCGGTGTTTATTTTGCTATATTCTGCTGTTCTGGTGACCTAGGTTCTAGGCCTACAAGTGCATATGGTGTGATATGAAATGAAAAGTTTATCATAATAAACACGGAATCAGTGAGGCTCAGTCTAATCATGTCAGCAGTAATGTTAACACATGGCTTGGGAAGACGCGCAGTTAGTTGCTGCGTAGTGGTGGAGTGGCTGGAAGTTGAACCTTTAATTTCATCATATATTATGTTTGGCTCATCAATCTATCGTCAGTTGATGGTCATCGTCATAATGAGGGGACGTTTTTGAAGAATGGTGAGGTGTTTGTTTCATGCGATGCGCTGCTGAGCCGACATTTCCTTGGAGTGAGAATGGTTGCCATTGCGATTCCAAAACTAAATGACAGTGTTTGAAATCATTCCAACCCGATAGACCTACCTATTAAACCTCTAAATGTTTTGTCAGTCAAAAGATAAAAACAGTTCTGTCCGTCACTTTCCGCAAGTGACCTGCAGTGGAACTCTGCCTGGCTCTCTCTCTCCTTTTCTCTCAACCTCTCTCGTCTCTCTGACAGACACTCACGTCGCATGGAATGTTCATGAATCCAAGTAATTGTAAGTGAGGTATATGCAGAAGTGAATTTTACATAATGCTGTAGGACTATTTGTGGCGGTGATGATGCGTCACATTACTTGACCTATCCTATGGTATATAAACCGTGCTGCTGTTTGAATGAGATGCGGACCTCTCCGCCGGCTCAAATCAAATATACAAAGTGGAAACCATCAATGCGCCCTTATCCATAGGCTACACGTTTAGCCTAATGTCTCTCTCTCTATATGACAAAATTACAACATAACTCAACATAACTGATTTTGTATATTTCGTCTGAGTCTGAGCAATGCACCTGAGCAATGCACCTGAGCAATGCACCTAGCTGTTACAATAGCGTGTGTTATTGGCTCAAAACAAAGTCAGACAGTGTTTTAAATTAGGCTACTCCAAACCAGACCCACCTATAAATGTTGTCTGTGGGATCGCAGGAAAAAGACGGTCAACAACTTGATTATATATCTATAATCACACAATCAAAGATCGAATCGTTTGCAGATGGGGTTAATTACCTCACGCTGCCCAAGGGTCTTCACAATAGCGCTGTTACTCACTTTCACAGTGACGTGTGGATTTCATTTTTGTAAACTGGATGACAACAGCAAAACGTGGAAAAGTTATGAGTTGTCTTGTCTCGAGTTGAAAGTGTGTGTGGCGAGGAGGAATTACACTGGTAAATGATGCATTTATATAGTGCCTTTATCCAAGGCGCTTTACATAGATTGTGCATCAATTCACCCATTCACACACACCTTCATGCGGCGGAAACCATGCAAGGCACCAATCAACATATCAAGAGCAATTTGGGGTTCAGTGTCTTGCTCAAGGACACTTCGACACTAACTCTGGGGGAACCTGGGTTCGAGCAGTCAACCTTGCGGTTACCATCCAGCCACTCTACCCCTGAGCCACCGCTGCCACTTACCCTACCCCCTTAGATAGCATTCTTGTAGACTTAGATAGCATTTGATACAGACTTATAGTAAATAATTGCATTGTATGTAGTCATAGCATAGTATAGTATATATGTATAGTTTAAATGTATAGTGTCATTATATGGATATTCCACAGTTACGTTCTTAGCTTACGCATGTTTCATGATAAATGCTTTTTATATATGTGATGTATTCCCATGCTTTTTTTGTTCTTGCTTAATGTAAATCGCTCTGGATTAAGAGCGTCTGCTAAATGCCTAAATTGTAAATTGTAACGCATGTTCGCCAACCTTAATGCATGGTTGAACTAATGGGAGGTCGAACCACGGGGCAGTCACCCAAATGGCTATCAAGTCTGATATATCCAAGGTTTCTAGTAACAGCAACAATTTTGTTTTATAAGCCCTGGGCCCTCATTGAGAAGCACTTTCCCCCCTCTTTCAGTGTCCCCAGAGGGGGGGACAATGGAACCTGCTATTACATAGGCCTCTTTGTCAACCTCAGCTGTTAACTATACAGCGTGATTTGGCTGGGCAGGAAAAAAGAATGTGCACTATTAGTGATTGCTTGTAATACATGTCATCCTAGCAGCCTTTCTGTAAAAAAGCTTTACAATGAGCTGCATCCATTCCACAGCACCAATCTCCTGCATTATTCTGCACACATGTAATACCTGATAATGATAATAATAACGCCCCCTGGCTCTTATTTCAATAGATCTAGCTGTGGACATATGGTGTGGTGTGTTATGTATGTAATTATGTATGGTCGTATGCGTGCGTGCGTGCGTGCGTGCGTGCGTGCGTGCGTGCGTGCGTGCGTGCGTGCGTGCGTGCGTGCGTACATACGTACGTACGTACGTACGTGCATTCATACTTGTGGGCATGTATATGTATTTTTTTAAAGGGAAACTAAATATAGCCTGTGAAACCACTCCCCCTGCTGGACAACATTTTAATTCTGCCAGAAGGGAGAGTCTGGTCCCTCTCGGGCAGAGACGATGTACTCCAATCTAAATCAGACCAGAGCGATATGCGGCCGTATGTGGCCACTAGAGGCGGGATCAGCGCAATACTGGTGACATTTTGAAGCTGTGCCACAGCGCAAATGTAAACACAACCTAACAGGACTACAACTCGAAATTATGATTATGATTTTTGTCCCACTGCTTCCTGTTCATCGTTTCTGCTTGAGAGAGCCCAGATGCAGGCAGGAGGAGAGAACTTGTGAACTCAATACTGCCGCAATCTGGCGGAGTCAGGTTAAACTAGATAAGGCTGTGTGTGTAAACACGCTCCCCCTTCCCCCTCCCCTCTGACATGCATCAGAGTGATTGCTGTATTTGAGCACTAACGAGTTTGACACTATTATGGCCAAATTAATCAATTCAGTGCAAAACCCCTTTGAAGTTCAAAGGGATCAATCCAGAGCTCCGGCCAAGAGAAAGCAGCAGACACTCACTGAGTGAGTCAGTCATGCTGCTGTAGCCGTCGGGGACACCGACGGTCTGGAGCAGTTAGAACTCCCATACAACAAGCTTCAGTCAACGAACATGATTGCCAGTCTATGTGTCAAAGTGTCCCTGAGCAAAGCACTTAGACCTAACTGCCCCCACCCTTCAAATACTTCATACAATACTGAAGTATTTCAAGTATACAGAGTGTACCGTACTCACTTTGTAATCACTTCATGTACTGCAGGTGGTGAAGTGCCCAGGAGTGAGTGTTTTCTTAGCCATGCGTCATCCTCTCTTATGCAAATAATTGATACGGTACTGTACATGAAGATGTGGCTCAGTGCTGCACTGGTGTGTACCGATCGGCGTGTGTCACATACCGGCCGCTAGGACTACTGAGCCGTGTGAGATGAAAATGCAGACATTGTCACATGTGATGTCTTTATCATTACATTTCTAGAGCTATGTATATATGTATACATATTATTGTCTCCACCAGTCCGAAGGCATGGGGAGAGAGTATGTTTTGCACTCCGTCCGTCCATCCGTCCGTCCGTCCGTCCATTACCAGCTAATCTCTGGCCCCGTTAACCCGGTTGATGCCAAACTTTGCACACACACTGAACGGCCTGTTATAGCACCACCATGAGGCCGATTTTGGCAAAAACACATTTCTGTACATTACGCGTACACATTTTATTCATACATCACACAATTCAGTATACACTATCTCCATATAATCAACATGGATCTGCACCATTTCCCATATTCCATCCTGATTGGCTAAGCTTGCATGATTGGTCCGTTTCAAACAAAATGCCACAAATTACAAACACAGTGATTTCCATGAAATTACACACACGACATGCCACATATTTTTTTCAAAATCAGCCTCACGGTGGCACTATAACAGGTCAACTCCTGATTGCAACTATAACTGCATCGATCTGTGCACAACTTTTATACGCACTCCCTAGAGGCCATGGCAAAAAGAATTCCCTGCATTTTCCACATCTCCCAGTTATAGCGCCACCATGAGGCCGATTTCTGCAAAACACATTTGTTTATATTAGTCGCACAGATTTAATTCAATTCTCACGCAAATCGGTACACATGATCTCTGTAGTCATGTGATCACGACGAGTCTGTTGGATTTCTCAGATTCTACACTGATTGGCTAAGATTCCCTTCCAAGGTTTTCAAGACTGCCCCATTTTGTACAAAATGCTGCAAATCATGAACGCAGGGCCGTGCAGTGCAGTGAAACTGTGCACGCATATTCCCACTAGGTTGAGGAAGCAATGCCACTTGACTTTTTGGAAATCAGCCTCATGGTGGCGATATAACAGGCCAAGTCACGTCTTTACATGCACCGATCTGCAAAAACTTTGTATGCACAAAACATTGTGTACACACATTTTTCAATTCTGCCTTTTCTAGCGCCACCAGGAGGCTCATTTATGTGCAACACTCTTGTTTATATTTTGTATCTGAAACTTCCATGGACTGTGTGAATAGACTATGTGAATAGCAAGGCCACTGTTTTGCCATTACAATGACACATCTTTGTCAATAACCTGCCATTTGTATAATGCATGCCATTCATCTTTATAACATTACTAAGCATTATTAATATACTGTTACATGTTATAATATTGTTGTTGCCCTGTTATACAACCACCAGATGAAGGCAGGCTGCAATGTCCTGCTCATCCAGAATTCTATCCTCAGAGATGCTATGAGTGATCTGGCTCTGCATTTCCTCAACAAAATGAAGACAATTGTTGAAAAAAAGAAGTTTATATTACTCCTAAACATTTTGCCAAACAGCACACACACTCCTATCCTCCTGGTGGAGACCTGTACCCAGAAGGGCACTTTTTCTAGATTTATATGCGGACATTTTTAACTCAAATCTTTGCTTCTGGGGGGTCCCTGGAACAAAATGTTTTGAGATGGAGTTCAAATGCACATCATTTTGGGGGTCCCTGACATGAATAAGATTGACCACCACTGATAAAGCAAAATAGGTTTTTCAGGAAACTGACCTAAAGAGAGTGCTCAACAGGGACAACTTGCATCAGAAAACAAGCACGCACGCGCACACACACACACACACACACACAATGCAGTGATTTATTTTCACCTTAGACTGAGTATCTCTCTCTCTCTTTCTCTCTCTCTTTCAGTGTCCCTTGGCTTGGCAGAATAAGTGGGAGGGGCCAGAGGAGCCCATGCAGTACCTCAGAGCTGTGGTTACACAGGCCATCGCTGTGCAGGTAACACACACACGCACACACGCATGCACACACACAGCATCAGAAGTGTTACCTGTGAGGTACGCAAATTCTGTCTTCTGCCAAAGACAGCGGGGATAATTAGCGGTCAAGCCTATTTACAATTCAAAGTAGGGTGATGGGGAAATGACTGACGACCTCAGCCCTTATTAGAAGGGGGGACCTCATCATATTGTCTCTGTCGGGTGGAAACCTCATATGTCCTAAATTGTTACTTTTCAGGATTCAAATGCAAAAGTAGCAGATGTACAAGCTCAAAAGACGGTGCTTTCGAGCTTGTAGATCTTCTACTTAAGACGGAGATGGGAGGTTTCTGCCCGACAACAGTGATATCAATAGAGCTCTTCCGGGTGCTTGCAGCAGGCCTGCCCTCGTCAGCATGGACCTAACGATTCACACCAATCCATTTAAACCCATCATGCATTGCTCCTCTCTGTCCCCACGGTAATGATTAACACTGATCTTGCACCTTTGCATATATTAAGCCATCGGTCATGAACCCACTGTGGGTGACGAGCACGTTTCTGGTCGCACGCATGTGTACACACACACACACAAAGCTATTTATATGAAAGTGACTTGAATACATTCACACTTGTGGGTATATGTGTGAGACAGATGGGTCTGTCTGTCTGTCTGTCTGTCTGTCTGTCTGTCTGTCTGCGAACATCACTCCCTGCCCTGTGTGTGTGTGTGTGTGTGTGTGTGTGTGTGTGTGTGTGTGTGTGTGTGTGTGTGTGTGTGTGTGTGTGTGTGTCTCTCTCTCTCTCTCTCTCTCTCTCTCTCTCTCTCTCTGTGAATATGTTCCATTACCCTCGCCATGCGTTTCTCCCGGCAGTGGAATATGTTATATGCAAACGAGCAGTGTCTGTGTGTGTCTCGTTAGCCTGTTGTTAACTCAACCCGGGCCCAACGAGTGACCTTGAAACACACACACACACACACACACACACACACACACACACACACACACACACACACACACACACACACACACACACACACACACAAGCTGATGCTTGTACTATACTTGTGAGCATATCGGCACTTTTATGAATGCCATTTTGTGCCGTTTTTTTGTTCAGTTACACTACTGCAAATATTATTCTAAGGTGACGTCCACAGCTGGACATTTTTATTCGTTTTAAATAAACCCTGGAGCGTTTCGTCGGATATATAGTTGAGTTTGTTTGTGCTGGTCTGAAGGCTCATTTGAACTCTGGTGTGGATCAAAGAAACAAAGCACAATTAAATGGCTTTGATAAGTTGCCTGCCGTTGAGACAACTCCCTCCCACCGACAAGAATCTATACTTCATATATTTCTCATATATCATATATTTTTTTAAATGGGAAAAAGTCAAAGAATTTGCCATGATCCAAGCTCTACGGGAAACGGGAACAAATTGATTGGTGCTATACACATTGATCGCTTGCATGCAGCATATGTTACCATGGTGATGTTTTCCAGTAAGAAATTAGTAAGACGAAGAAAACCCTGAATGGGTTACACCTGAAGTTTCCTCAGCAACCCCCAAATTATCTTTATCGTCGTACACCCCCTTGGAACACCAGGAACTTGTCTCTGTCACGTGGAAACCTCATTATGTCCAAACCTGTTACTTTTCAGGATTCAAATTCAAAAGTAACAGATCTACAAACTCAAAACGTGTTGCTTTGATCCATGTTTTGGCTTATACTACTTTTGATGCTTTTGTGTGATGCTGTAGTAAGATCAAGTAGGGCATTCATTTATGAAAAAACACAAAAAGTTATAACATGGTTTCTGGTTTCTGCTAGACAGCCACAAAATGAACCCTTAAAGTGATATGTGTTTACAGTGTTTGGTGCCCTTGGTAAAGTGTAATGTAGTGGAGCGGCTAACGACAATAGTTTTATAGAATTGTGCACACTATGATACAAAGCATGACATTCGGCATGTTTGTTCTCCAGAACTTACTGATCAAAATGAACTATTGGGCCACTTGAAAAATCCATGTTGGTGGCAATTTTCAACATGGCAGCCAACTTGGAAATATGCTAATTTTGGAAGCCAATCATAGCCAATCAGAATAGAATCTGATGCATCTTGTGTACCAATTTGCATGAGAAAATTTGAATAGTGGCAAAAATAGTTTTGGGATTTGTGCAAAGAGATTCAAAGAATCATTGAAAGTTGATTGTACGACCTACTGTTCAAGAGTTACTGGCCAAAACGTAAAGCGGTTTAATTGAAAAAGTTGATTTTGATACCGGCAGAGTGTGAAATTCAGGACCTGGAATGTGTTTTCAGATCAAGCTTTATCTCCATTTGCAGGTACGAGGGAAAAGGCACTGCTGAGATTCGAACTCAGGATCTCCTGTTTACTAAACAGGCGCTTTAACCAACTAAGCCACAGCGCCACATATTAACTAACCTGTTTCAGAGTGTGAAATGCAGCACCAGGAATGTGGTTTCAGATTAAACATCTCCGTGTGTGGGTGGGAGAGAAAAGGCACTGCTGAGATTCGAACTCAGGATCTCCTGTTTACTAAACAGGCGCTTTAACCAACTAAGCCACAGCGCCACATGTTACACAACCTGTTTGAGAGTGTGAATAGCAACACCAGGAATGCGGTTCCAGATTAAACCTTATCTCTACCTGTGGGTGTGAGAGAATAGACCAGTGGTAGTAACTAAGTACATTTCCTTAAGTACTGTACTTAGTACAATTTGAAGTACTTTTACTTGTGCTTTTAATTCTACTTAGCAAATACTGTACTTTTACTCCACTACAATTATTTTAAACCTTCAGTTAGGCCTACTAGTTACTTTGTAGATTGTGATTATTATTACAAAACATACATTAAACACTTCAGCCCTATACATTTCGGCCATTTGAAAATATCCAATCTACAAGCTCACAATGCATTGCAATGCGACCAATACTTTTGTACTTTTACTCAAATACAATTGAATTCCGTACTTTTACTTGTAATGGATAGGGGTGTAACGATTTTTAACATTTTTAACAGCGATATGATACGTTTCACAATACATGGTTGACGATTCTATACATGGACGATATTGGTTAATTCTGGCAATACGATACGATTCAATGATTTAAAATCGATACAGTAACTAGGCTACATGACATCTGTGTGAAATGTGATAGAGCAGGTTTTTTAAGGTAAACATTTATTATTATGGATATAAAGTAAACAGTGATTATCTGGCAAATACATGTATATACATTATACTTGAACACATATGGACAAACCTGCAAAAAAGTATAGCGATATGGAATGGAAAAGTAATTAAACCCCTCTTTTCTTAAAGAGACACTACTAAGCACAAGTGCTTAGTAGTGGTACAATTGATTATTTGCATTGCAAAACGATTCAATACTGATTATTTGCATTTCAAAACGATACGATACAAAGTCAAACTATACGATATGTTAATAATAATAATTATAATAATGGATCAGGATTGATACTTTTACTTTTAGTAAAAACTTTGAGTACTTTTTCCACCACTAGGAAAAGGCACTGCTGAGATTCGAACTCAGGATCTCCTGTTTACTAAACAGGCGCTTTAACCAACTAAGCCACAGCGCCAGATATCCCTCTGGCTGTCTAAGGCTGAGCTCACACCTTTCATGCAATTCTGTGCTCGTTGGATGCTCGTTGGATGCTCGTTGGGTAGTGTCATGGCCGCCCAATGTATTACCAATGGGAGTCACGTGCTTTGACCCAACATTGTGTTGTATGAGGGGGAGGGGGGGCAGTCAACACACAGCCAACCATATATCTATGCATACAACAGCTTGTAGGCGCAACATCCACCCAACGTCCACCCAACACAGAGGGTGGGGTTAACCACCAACCAATAGGAGAGAAGGGCTGTTTTGTATCCCAATGGGCGGAGTTTAGTTGTAGTCTCCTGAGCCCCGCAGAAAAGTCCGACTGGAGAGTGACAGAGCTTTTGAGAAATGATGATGTCACCGCTTATTAGCGCATATCATTTTTACTATAATTAGGTGAGAAATGCAGCTTGTGCCTGCATGGAAACTACACAGATATCTATCCAAGTGTTCATGTTTATATATCACTGTTAACAACTTTAAAACGTATTATGTTGCATCAACTGCAGTGAGCAAAGGCTCTGCTCTGCTGCATCCAATAATAAATATATCAGCCTACTATAGTCCAGTGCGGACTATTTCATTTGCATTGGTGCCGAGTGCTAAGCACAACCGATTGTTTTAATTCAAAGTGGTATATATTCTGTGAAATGTTTATCGTCATTCCGTGTATCCAAGTGTTGCGTCCACATGCAGCGCGTTCCAAGCAGAGGTCCTCAAGTATATGTAAAACACTGCCAGTCCTCAGCGCAATGGCCCGTTGCGCAAAAAAGTTGATATTTTACTTGTGTGATATTCAGATAATCTTCAACCGATTGTTATAATTCGAAGTGGTATATATTCTGTGAAGTTTATATTTTCATTGGGTGTACAAGTCATGTTTTTAATATGCCTTTATCAAATGATATAGAGAGATGGGTAGTGCCCAAGTCCTGTTAGCCATGCAGCCTATATGATCTGTGGTGCAGGCCTATACACTCTAATTTGTATTGGAGTGCGAAGCTTGAACAATAGGTTCATTGCGGACCGCTACGGATAAACTGTGGATATTAACCTACCAATAAGGACCCAGGCCAAATGCCATTGCGCAGTAGCCTACACCAACAAGTCTATGCGTGGTGTGTGCATAGCCGCATGTGAAACTATATCGTGCTGTATTTTGCTCTCCATTTCATGGTCATGGTCATGCGAGGAGAGAGAGAGAGAGAGGGTGCAGAGAGAGAGAGAGGTGTGAATGGAATCGCATCGTGCGTATATGGCACATCTCTCTCATGTTTAGGTAATTAAGGGCGCACCATTGAATGCATGTCACTGTGCCTACATGCTGACAATGTGCGCGCGTGAACTTGTATTAGCCAGCCTACACATTATAACGTGACATTTATTATACAGCTCGAAAATATAGCCACTCTACAAGCTCACAACTTGTTACTTCTATAGGTCTGACTCTGCTATTAATTTATGTGCAGGACTTGCCAAGTCGCCAGAGCAATGGTAAAGTGTCTATCATTTTTAAATTGAGAAAAGTCGAGAGTCGGGATTTTGTGACATGTGACATGCTGACAGACAATGAAAGAAACATGTTCCACTTCCACTCACAATTTAGGTGGCTTTTAAAATGCGGTACTTATTCCTTCATTAAAAAATATGATTGGCACCTCATAAGTGTAAATATAAAAGCAAGTATAATATAGCCTACAATATTGAAACCTGCTACTGCAGTGATTTTATCCTGTGTTCAATGCGTTTCTGCGTTTGGGTGTGGACATGATGATGATGATGAAATGACGCACGGCTGTCTCCAGTCATTTCAACGATCAGTACCAGATTTAAAGGCACTGATTCTGTGTGTTGGCTTGTTCAGAAGAGGATGACGTCTTTCGAAGAAAGTTTGATTCATTTAGCAAGCCAGTGCCCCATTCTGTATGTAAAAAGCCATCCGTTTTATTATGACAGTGTACAACTCCACATATCGCCGTATTGGTCACCAAAAACTACACGCAGATAAACGTGGGTCTGTTGTTTTCCGCATTCCGCTCTAGCGCACCGCCCACTTCCCGCAAAGCCTTGTGGGAAATGGATGCATCTAGGGAGGGACGGCCATGACACTACCCAACGAGCATCCAACGAGCATCCAACGAGCAGAGAATTGCATGAAAGGTGTGAGCTCAGCCTAAGCACACACACCACAGTGAGGGCAGCAGGACACAGCTATTTTTAACACTGCATGGACATATTTCAGGCAAGACTCATTCAACTCTAGCAGTGAAACAGTTAACCAAACTAATCAATTTAATCAGTGTTTTAAGTACAGTTGAGTTTATAGGACTAGATAGTACAATCCCTTAGATAATCAGAATTTGGCATTGAGTGGGGTAGTAGCAAATAAAGCTCTCAAGAATAGCTAAAATAGCCGATCTACAAGCTAGGGTAATGTTGTAGAGCTAAGTAAAGTGGTTAATCAAACATATTGACTAAGTAGATATATTATTTTAAAAAATCTATTTGAGGCACTGCTGAGATTCGAACTCAGGATCTCCTGTTTACTAAACAGGCGCTTTAACCAACTAAGCCACAGCGCCAGATATCCCTCTGGCTGTCTAAGCACACACACCACAGTGAGGGCAGCAGGACACAGCTATTTTTCCGTCCTACAGAAACATTAAATTCCCATTGACAATTTTATGTCAGTGTCTGAGCAAAGACATACCTGTAGGCCTAGGCCCTTTCTGAAACCAGTCCCTTGACTTGAAGTGCTCTCGGGAGGTTCCCTCGTCAGGAAGTTCCCCTCCAGCTGAATCAAGTTCCCTTGATTAGGGTGCATGGGTATAAAAAACTGTTTGGAAATACACTCGCCCTCCTTGTGCAGAAACAGGAACCAGACACCATTCGTTGCCATGGTTACCATCATGCAATTGTGTTACCTGTTATTTTGTTTGTACAGTTATATTGCATTGCATCGTGTATGTTTGTGTGACATGTGGATTTCATTAATATGGAAAAAGGAAATACAGCGTGACTGTCAAAAATGACATGTCATATACATACATGGTGTTTATAAATCATTGTGTTAAAAGTTGTTTTGTTTTTGTGGTTTCATTTATAGTTTTTTCACGGTGGAGTAAATAAAGAGCCCTTGTGAACATCAGTTGGAGCATTGTCTATTCTGCATCAGATGACGATTGTTTAGGAGGAGTTTATTTATCATTTATTTGTGGTGGTTCTTACATTTGTAGGTCGCGGTTTCCATGCGGACACAGAGCAGGGCTGCACAAGGCAATCGAGTCTAGATCGGCACAGACTCGCTCTTGAGGGCTTTATAAGCCACTTCCACTCAAGGCTGCTTGGTTTCGGACGACACTTAATATGGCGCAGCCTCGCGTGAACGCGCATATCGAGGGCAAGTGTGTAGAGCGAGTGGCGAGGAGCTGGTTTCAGAAAGGGGGCTAGTGTCTATTTTATGTCATGATGATGTACGATGATAAGAGCGCCCCTCACTTCACACGGGTGGGATTTTTTTAACCAAATAAAAGAATATGCATTGCATAAGTGTAGGCTACATTTTGACAGATGTGATGACATAATTAGGCTATCAATTATTAGAGATAATTTTGTCTGAGGTTTAAGACAAGCTCATAACTTTAACTTTAATGTTTATGAGCTTGTTGGCCGGCTATTTTCCCACCACGGGTCCTGGTGTAAGCTCTTTTTTAATGACGGCTCTACGCGGATCTCGGTACAATTTCGCGGACCTCGCTCAGACAAATCATTACAAATGTACATGCACCACAATGGGGACTGGTTCACCAGAATCGGGGACGACAACGAAATGTAGCATTAAAATAAACAGGGGACAGGACAGCAGGACAGCGCCCGTGCCATGCGAAGGTTTGTGGTGTTGCCGCGGGATGTTTTGACTGTCGCTGTACCATGACATGTCTTGCACAAAACTCTCTTGTTGGACGTCTGTAACGTCAAAATAATGCCATATCCTCGAAGTGCCTGATCTCTTTGGGATTAAATTGTGCGGATTTAAGAAAGTTTCTTTGGGCTCCGCAGACGCTATGCATGCGGCTGCTGCTCAGCTGCTGCTGACTACTATATAGCATAGCATTAGCATCAACGCACTGACTGAACACAGAGCAGAGTAGACGTAAATGATGACTTTGTTTTGGGCACTGGGCGAGCGTGTACACGACACGTGCACTGCAGTCACATGCACTGCAGGGACACTTCTGATTGGTTAGAATAGAGAGCACCGTACAGCCTTCTGAGCCGTGTAGTGTTGTAAATACTGGATCAGACGCGCTGATTATTTGTATTTCAAAACGATACGATACAAAGTCAAACTATACGATATGTTAATAATAATAATTATAATAATGGATCAGGATTGATACTTTTACTTTTAGTAAAAACTTTGAGTACCACTAGGAAAAGGCACTGCTGAGATTTGAACTCAGGATCTCCTGTTTACTAAACAGGCGCTTTAACCAACTAAGCCACAGCGCCAGATATCTTTATGGCTGTCTAAGCACAGCTATATAGTATATAATACAGCTATTTTTAACTGCATGGACATTTCAGGCAAGACTCATTCTACTCTAGCAGTGAAACAGTTTATCAAACTAATCAATTTAATCAGTGTTTTAAGTACAGTTGAGCTTATAGGACTAGATAGTACAATCCCTAGATAATCAGAATTTGGCATCGAGTGGGGTAGTAGCAAATAAAGCTCTCAAGAATAGCTAAAATAGCCGATCTACAAGCTAGGGTAATGTTGTAGAGCTAAGTAAAGTGGTTAATGAAACATATTGACTAAGTAGATATATTATTTAAAAAAAAATTTTTTGAGGCACTGCTGAGATTTGAACTCAGGATCTCCTGTTTACTAAACAGGCGCTTTAACCAACTAAGCCACAGCGCCAGATATCCCACTGGCTGTCTAAGCACACACACCACAGTGAGGGCAGCAGGACAGCTATTTTTAACTGCATGGACATATTTCAGGCAAGACTCATTCTACTCTAGCAGTGAAACAGTTAATCAAACTAATCAATTTAATCAGTGTTTTAAGTACAGTTGAGCTTATAGGACTAGATAGTACAATCCCTTAGATAATCAGAATTTGGCATCGAGTGGGGTAGTAGCAAATAAAGCTCTCAAGAATAGCTAAAATAGCCGATCTACAAGCTACGGTAATGTTGTAGAGCTAAGTAAAGTGGTTAATCAAACATATTGACTAAGTAGATATATTATTTTAAAAAATCTATTTGATTTAGTTTTTCTACAAAAACTTATTTTTTTACTTTCTTTTTATCTTTCTTAAATTTAGTATTCGGAGATTGTGGAAGTGGCTACACAAGGCTATAGGCCTACTGCCCAAAGCTCTCCAGGTGTGTGTTTTAAAGTGAGTTTCTGTGCCAGTCTGTGATGGACGGGCGACCGTCCGAATTGATGGATGGAACTGAAGCAGGGTTACAATTTTAAGTACTTTTACTTAATTCTACTTAGCAAATACTGTACTTTTACTCCACTACAATTATTTTAAACCTTCAGTTAGGCCTACTAGTTACTTTGTAGATTGTGATTATTATTACAAAACATACATTAAACACTTCAGCCCTATACATTTCGGCAATTTGAAAATATCCAATCTACAAGTTCACAATGCATTGCAATGCGACCAATACTTTTGTACTTTTACTCAAATACATTTTGAATTCCGTACTTTTACTTGTAATGGACTTGTAATGGATAGGGGTGTAACGATACATTTTAACAGCGATATGATACGTTTCACAATACATGGTTGACGATTCTATACATGGACGATATTGGTTAATTCTGGCAATACGATTCAATGATTTAAAATCGATACAGTAACTAGGCTACATGACATCTGTGTGAAACATGTGGATAGAGCAGGTTTTTTAAGGGAAACATTTATTATTATGGATATAAAGTAAACAGTGATTATCTGGCAAATATATACATTATACTTGAACACATATGGACAAACCTGCAAAAAAGTATAGCGATATGGAATGGAAAAGTAATTAAACCCCTCTTTTCTTAAAGAGACACTACTAAGCACAAGTGCTTAGTAGTGGTACAATTGATTATTTGCATTGCAAAACGATTCAATACTGATTATTTGCATTTCAAAACGATACGATACAAAGTCAAACTATACGATATGTTAATAATAATAATTATAATAATGGATCAGGATTGATACTTTTACTTTTAGTAAAAACTTTGAGTACTTTTTCCACCACTAGGAAAAGGCACTGCTGAGATTTGAACTCAGGATCTCCTGTTTACTAAACAGGCGCTTTAACCAACTAAGCCACAGCGCCAGATATCCCTCTGGCTGTCTAAGCATACACACCACAGTGAGGGCAGCAGGACACAGCTATTTTTAACTGGATATATTTCAGGCAAGACTCATTCTACTCTAGCAGTGAAACAGTTAATCAAACTAATCAATTTTTTAAGTACAGTTGAGCTTATAGGACTAGATAGTACAATCCCTTAGATAATCAGAATTTGGCATCGAGTGGGGTAGTAGCAAATAAAGCTCTCAAGAATAGCTAAAATAGCCGATCTACAAGCTAGGGTAATGTTGTAGAGCTAAGTAAAGTGGTTAATCAAACATATTGACCAAGTAGATATATTATTTAAAAAAATCTATTTGATTTAGTTTTTCTACAAAAACTTTTTTTATTTCTTTCTTTCTTTCTTAAATTTAGTATTTGGAGATTGTGGAAGTGGCTACACAAGGCTATACTGCCCAAAGCTCTCCAGGTGTGTGTTTTAAAGTGAGTTTCTGTGCCAGTCTGTGGTGGACGGGTGGCCGTCCGAATTGATGGATGGAACTGAAGCAGGGTTATATGTGAATATTTATTCTCAAAGTGGACGACGAAACATCTGCACATTTGTTTCTAGAGCTCCACAAGAGACTTACTTTACTTCATGCCAACGGTTCGACGCTTTAGGTCTTTCTCGGCATAACATATTTCAACCCACTCTTATCTGATGGAAGATATCTATATTAGATATCTGTATTCATAGTCATCAAATGTACAGCATATTCATTGGTGGTGAAAATGTTTTATTAAAATGACTCCAAACAGGATAACTTCAGTGGTGATATAAACATTGATTTTTTGATATTTTTCAAATATTTACGGGGGCCAGTTTCGAATTGCAGCCGTCCGTAGGTGCCCTTTGAGAGCGGTTTTGAAGGAGTCAAGGGATTCGCATGTCTTAATGACTGTTGGTAGGGCGTTCCACATTTTGGTGGCATAGGAGCGAAAATAATTTAGTCCCTTGTTTGTGCCGAATCTGGGTTGTACATGGTTCGTTGCACTCCCTCTGGTGTTGTGGGTGTGGACTTTGTTAACATTAAGGAAGTATCTAGACAGGTACATGGGTATCTTGGTGGTGTATCGAATCTTGTGGACCAGACCCATTGCAAGATGCTGTACTCTGTCGTCGACCCTAAGCCATTACATGTATTTACATTGTGTTTGTTTTTTAAGAGAGAATACGACTAATAATATCTTTGTCAAGGCCTCATAATTGTAAAACAGCAGTGTTTATTTTAAGCTATCAGGCTGTCAACAAAACCACTGCCTGGGATTTCAAGAACATCATGCAAATAAAAAAATTATATTTATTCTCGGCATAACATTTCAACCCACTCTTATCTCTCAAGCCAATAGAGATAGACTGTGGGCTGCAGATGGATCCATTTATAATGGAGATTGCATCAGATGTTTGCTCATACTGCCTGTTATTTGTCAGCACTGCTCTTCAGCCGACCTCCAAAGCCCGCCACGCTTAGGAGCAAACTGCCCTCCTTATCAAAAGTGATGATGCATGATGACATTTTATCATTTTATAACGGCTTTGTTCTTTTTTTAAACACAGCTAATCTACAAGCTCACAAAGTGTCGCATTGCAGACACGTTGTGAGCTTGTAGATCGGCTGTTTTCACTGAATGTTCACCAATTATACAATTACAATTTACAATTTAGGCATTTAGCAGACGCTCTTAATCCAGAGCAATTTACATTAAGCAAGAACAAAAAAAGCATGGGAATACATCACATAAAAAAGCATTTATCATGAAACATGCGTACCGTAAGCTAAGAACGTAACAGTGGAATATCTATATAATGAAACTATACATATAAACTATACATATATACTATACTATGCTATACATATGTACTATGATGTGCTATGACTACATACAATGCAATTATAGTGCTGTCTACATGACGGCTAGGATAGGGATGCTGTTGAAGAGGAAAAGAGCGCCATCCATCGTAAAACACTGAAACTGAAAAGACCACATGGAATGGCGGAATAATCTGTGCTTGGCAGTCAATGTGTAAAAAAATAAATAAAATAGCTGATCTAAAAGTTCATAGTGCGGCACTACTTTTCAATAGTAAAAAATGGCAAATAAGATTAGGGATAAGGGTGGCACAAGATGGAGCCCAAGATGTATAATGTGAAAGTGCTTTTGAGGCAGGAAATGTCTCATTACAGTGTGCTCAGAGTTACTCTGCTTACAGGGCAGTTAAAATATAGTGATTGATAAGTTAATTTACTGTTGTACTCATTAGCATACTGTGTGAGTGTGACCTTAAATAACGTGTTGGGCGAGTTAATAAGTACATTTCTGTAATATTACTTTCCCCAGCAACAAAGTTTAACTCATTAAAGTTGATAAATCAGTGATATTATTGTTGTTATTAATCCCAGTAATGCTGCGTTACTGTGTTACAATGAATGCATTTGTTATGCATTATTTCTTCTATGCATTGGTGTCTATGAGCTGCAGTGTCTTAGCCTGGTTAATAAACCAGACCGAATCAGCCGTTGGCAAAAAAAAGTTGCCTACCAGCGGATTACGGTCTGGCGAGGCTCAGTAGCACGCCTCTTTCCTACAGCAGAGAACAGGTCGGACCAATCGGGACACGGTATGCAATATAGGCGGGCTTTGGTACAGTGACGTTCAATGCTTGAGACCTTTGACTGACAGTAGCTCTGACCAATTGCGTCGAAGAGAAAATGTTTGACGGGAAATTAAATCCAAGTGGAGCCAGCCCAGACTGATATACCGCGACAGTGTTGTGTGATATTAGTCTGGCTTATTAGCCAGGCTAGCAGTGTCTGCCAGTCCATTGTAGCACCAAGCATAGCATAATTGTAACATTGCATTTATTCATTCAAAGCTTATACAAATAGTATAATAAGTTTGAAAAGAAAAGAAAGAAAAGAAGTAAAAAAATAAATAAAAACATGGTCTATGTGGGTATATCATGGGTAAAATAAATGGAAATATGCCATGTATCTATACAAAATGAGTTAACATTATAATGTATGCAGAGTCTATATGTTCAATTAAACCAGTACATGTGTGTATCACAGCCTAGCTTGTCAGCAGCAGCATGTCAATGTAGTGTTTTTTTTTTGTTTTGTCTGTGCTTAATTGAGAGCCAACCAGGAGTCCAGTCCCAAGTGGAGACAGGTGTTCTAAATTAGACAATCAATGAGTCTGAGACAGACAGAGTGAAAAGTCACTTCTAGCACCACTAGTTCTGTGTATCTTGTGTGGAGAACATTTTGTAACCTTGTTTGACGACCAATTATCCAGTAGTGTGAACTTTATTGATCTGCAAGAGGTAAATATGCATGTGTATTGTTTCTGTACTGTAAATAAGTGTTGGAGTGTAACATGCAATGTGTATGCTAATTGTGATTAGCCATTAGCACCTTCACAACAGAAAGCAGCTTGGTTTTGTGTTAGCTTGCCCTGCTGAAGAGTGGGTGTGACAGTGGTGCCAGCGTCCTAATAAACAATAGTATTATAACTGCCTGCCTGGGACGGGTATATTGTGTGTGTGTGTGTGTGTGTGTGTGTGTGTGTGTGTGTGTGTGTGTGTGTGTGTGTGTGTGTGTGTGTGTGTGTGTGTGTGTGTGTGTGTGTGTGTGTGTGTGTGTGTTAATTGAGGGTGCAGACACTGTTATCAGTCTTATCTGCTGCTGATGTGTTATGGTGATAAAGGGACAACAGGACCTCAAGCATTGTAAAAGCCACTTTATGATTGACTTTCTCACCCTGTCTCCTTCAAGCTACAGTACTTTCTCTCCATTACCTCCCCCCCTATCCCTCTCCCTAACGCACACTTGACTCAATCACATGCTCACACACACACACACACACACACACACACACACACACACACACACACACACACACACACACGTCGATTTTCGTGTGTGAATTATTCCGGAGATAAATTAAAATTTAATTTCATGTATTATGTATGGCTTAGTTTCACATTTGTTGGGAATTCAGAACCGCCTCCGTTCTGTTTGTTGGAAATTTCACAGGAGAGTGAACTCAGTGCAGGTCAATTCAGTGCATTGCCGTTATCTGTGGATTCCCGCTTTCACAGTTTTGGGTATAGCTGTGATTTTATGATGGGATGTTTCTAATTCAATTATTGTGTCCATTGTGTGTGTGCTGGTGAACTATCTGCGTGTAAATAAAAACGGTAAACCGTGCCTTTCTCCCTAAAGTGTTTTACAATCAATTTGCATTACATTCATCCATTCACACGCCGACATTGGAGGAAATCGTGCAATGCGCCAACCTGCTCATCATGAGCAGTGAGATTCAGTGTCTTGTCCAAGGACATTTAGACACTAACCTACAGGGAAAGCCAGAGATTGAACTGGGAACCTAATCTAATTCACAAGGGACCGGCAGTGGCTCAGGGGTATAGTGGCCGCTTGGGATCGAAGATACCAGTTCGAACCCGGGCTCCCCCAGATTTATTATCGAAGTATCCTTGAGCAAGATGCTGAACCCCTGATTTCTCCCGATGAGCAGGTTGGTGTCACCGCCATCGATGTGTGACTGTGCATGGAATGTGCCTTGGATAAAGGCGCTTTATAAATCCACCACCCATTTTTTTTTAAAACTAAGGATAGGGATGAAGTCGTTAAAGATCGTAATTTTGGACATTTCACACCCCTTTGTTTTCTTGTTGGGGGTGAAAAGTGGCACTTTTTCGGGATCTAAGGGTGAACGCAGCATTAGTCCTCATTGTTTTGCTTCCCCCCTGGTTGAATTAGTTGTATATTTCATCCTTTTTAAAAAAGTCATGTGTAACTTGCTGAAGCATTTATTTGTTGTTTGCATGTGTCTGTGTGTTTGTGTGTTTATCTAGAGCTGGGTCGAGCGTGCAGAGAAGAAGGACCTGCTGTCAGACACTCTGGACCTATCAGACCTCTTCCATCCTGATACGTTCCTCAACGCTCTCAGACAGGAGACCGCCAGGTAACACACACAGACACACACACTCCTCCCACACGTGTTGTACACATGCTAAAATACTCACTGGTCAGTGGTCATTTAGCCATCTTTAAGTGTACGGTCCATTTAGTTACATTTGTAGACTTTCTGTACACTCGCAGTACTACATTTGCACACTCATTGTAGGTCTTTAAGTCCTAATGAAGAATGCAGCCATCGATCCCGCTACCTCACAGTCCTACACAGAAAAAAACAGTGCCAAAACCAGCGCCCTCTGCTGTTTGTAGTGCGGAATCTGTTCTAGAGAAATTAAATCAACTGTGGCTGCCACATGACGTCACTGCTTAAAGCCAACATTAAAAGTCCATAGACTTGGCTGCCACATGACGTCTGAGATGTAAAGATGACAACAAACCTAAACAAAACCAGAGCTGGACATGCAGGGCTTGCAAATATTCAAATTGCTCCTTGGAGAATGCGGGCATCGATCCCGCTACCTCTCGCATGCTAAGCGAGCGCTCTACCATTTGACCTAATACCCCGTGTCTTAGGTATGATCCTGCAGAACAGGGACGTCACTCAGCAAACAGAGATCAGAGCTCCCTCACCCCACCCACACACACCTTTAAGAGTTCCACTGTTGGGGGCTATTAATACAGACCATTTTTGATTGCGCACCAGCTCTGCCTGTCAATAATCAGATCTGTAGATCGACCCGTTACCCGTGATTATATCAAAATACCAACCAGACCCGCAGCTCCCGTCAAAGAATGGACCCGTTACTTGTGATTACAGGCATTACATACTAAATAGCCTACAGTCAATTTAAAAGTGTGTTAAAAAATATTTTAACACATAAAGATAAAGATGGAAGCCTATAAGAATAGTGGTACATTCAGTGGTCAGGTTCACTGGGAAATCTGCACGTCAAGTGAAGAACGGAGGATCGAGCTGTCCATAGCCACGTGCAAGAACGCGCATACACACAGTAAGCACGTGTAGTTGTTTACATTGTCAGATGATTTTAATTTGAAGGTTGAACAGGATGTTCAATATGTTTTTGTGAGTTAAGTCCAAGAGGCCAATAGCAAGAGGTCCCAACTTGTTATTGGCCTTTTTAGGAGACGGGAAGCACGCCTTTTTAGGAGACGGGAAGCAGGTTGGAGTCTATTTATTTCTAATGGGAGACGTGAACACAGATTATGAACCATTCCTTAACCATTCCATGGCCACTGAACTAAATACTCGACCCAATCATCACAAGGCACACTAAGATATTCATACTAAAATGGCTTCTTTTAGCGAGACAAATCAGGAGAAATCTACTTTTTATTGACCTTTCTTTATCGCAGCATTACAAACTCGCAAGATTTGAGAGGAGTCCGGAAGAGTCTCTCTGTCCATCTGCAATTTGACGGACGTCACATAGGGGGCTCTGGCCCCATATTTAAGATGAGAATACGTGAATATGTGAATATTATAACGTGAAACGAATGGACATATTAAAAGTAAAATAAAATGTGTGTCCCAATGCTTAATAATATCATTTTCCACAACTGTCATAGACTCTTGGTTGATGGGGTCTGATTTGGAAAATGGGAATCATGACATTTGCCATATAATGCTCTCAGTGCTCATCCACATGACGTTGTCAGTGTTGTCAGCCTGGGAGAGGGGAGGGGGAGGGTGGTGGGGGGTTGGGGAGGTTGGGGAGGAGCAAACCATGCCTACTTAGGAGACCATTAGGACTTGTAGTCCATTGCGCCTATAGTGGCTCACTGGCTCCAATGAAGTTTGTGCATCTTCATAGATAGACAATCTTTGGTTAAGTCAACTGACCGGTGTGCTGTTAAGTTGTATAAGTGATTTGGGTGGAAAAAGTGCTGATTTTCACAATACAATGTTTAGGATATTTCTATTGGAAAAAACAGTCGGCACAATTTGGTATTATACCCATTGTACTGATTTACTGATTGACTGAATACTTTATTAAAGTATTTAACAGTATGGCAGTACACTTAACACACAAACAAACATTGGAGCTGGTTTCCAATGTGGTCAATTCATCAACACTAACATAGAATAGATAAAATCTGTGGAGATGCCGGGGATTGAACCCGGGGCCTCATACATGCAAAGCATGCGCTCTACCACTGAGCTACATCCCCTTACTTTTCACATTCATTTATGTGTCCTTTTTATCCCTAAATAAAGCAATGCTTGTGACTGCCTTTCTATGCCCATATATGGAGTTCTGTGTCAGGCATGACTAAATCTGGGAACACATCTGCCCAAAGACTGGGCACCCACTATGTCATAGTAAAAAGTCCATAGACTCGATTGGCTGCCACATGATGTCATGGGGGCACACACAAAGCCAGGCGTTGGAGGAGCTAGCACACCTAAAAAAGAAATCACACTTGTGTGAAGTGAGGGGCGCCTGGTAATGTTTGTTTAAAGTGCTCTAAACAAACATTAAAAGTCACATTTAGGTACAACCAAAGCTTATTTATAGCTTTGTATAGTTGTAGCAAAACTGTAAATAAGCTAAGAGACCCTTTGCATAGTCTGTCTTCTTTAGGGGGACAGGTCTGCCTATGACGGCCTTTCTTGATGTCTATTTTGATGTTTCTTTTGATGGCAATCACAAGCCAATGTTTGTGTTTACACAAACCCGGAAAAAAAACAGCGCCAAAACCAGCGCCCTCTGCTGTTTGTAGTGCGGAATCTGTTCTAGAGAAATTAAATCAACTGTGGCTGCCACATGACGACACTGCTTAAAGCCAACATTAAAAGTCCATAGACTTGGCTGCCACATGACGTCTGAGATGTAAAGATGACAACAAACCTAAACAAAACCAGAGCTGGACATTCAGGGCTTGCAAATATTCAAAATGCTCCTTGGAGAATGCGGGCATCGATCCCGCTACTTCTCGCATGCTAAGCGAGCGCTCTACCATTTGAGCTAATTCCCCTTGTCTTAGGTATGATCCTGCAGAACAGGGACGTCACTCAGCAAACAGAGATCAGAGCTACCCCACCCCACCCCACCCCCCCCCACACACACACACACACACACACCTTTAAGAGTTGACACGTAGACGTTGGACCTGCTGATTACCACCCACTCAGCTACTGCTATACCCTCCCCGTAGAAAATTTGTGGAGAATGCAGGAATCGATGTACCTCCCACTAGTTCCTCCCATGTAGCCTTGTTGGCGCAGTAGGCAGCGCGTCAGTCTCATAATCTGAAGGTTGTGAGTTTGAGCCTCACACGGGGCAGCTTTTTTTGTCCTCAATAACAGTTTAATAATTATGTAATAACAGTGTAATAACCTACTATTGTAGTAATAATACAATAATAGTGTAGTAATAGGCTACTAACTCTACTAATAATACATTTCTACTGAAATGTATTCATGTAAAATGGAAAATAGAGAGGCCCTATTATATCAATATAAAATGCCTTAGAACGAGTATACTCGTCTTGAGTAAGTGTTTTCATTTGATAGGATGAGTATACATTATGCATCAAATGTTTTAATAGCTAATAATGTGAAATATAGCATTCATGACTGTAAGAGTACCCATTGTATTGATTGAATAGCATACTTTATTTACATATTTATTAACAGTACGGCAGTATAAAAAAACCTCTGCTGAAAACGATAAATCCCATGGAGCTTGTTTCCATCGTGGTCCATTATACTCAATTAATCAACAACACAGGATAGATAAAACCTTTTGGATATAACCTTATACAGTACATGCAAAGCATGGGCCCTACATACCCTCTTTTAAAAGGGAGGCAAGTTCTGTGTCAGGTATGCCCAAACATTGGGTCTAGGTCAGTCTATCTAAAATGTACATTATTAAAGGCTAATATAAAGTTAAAAAGTAAACCTGAACAAAACAAAAACTGAAATGGACTTTAAGGGGTGGAAAAATACCCCATGTAAAGCTCCTTGGAGAATGCGGGCATCGATCCCGCTACTTCTCGCATGCTAAGCGAGCGCTCTACCATTTGAGCTAATTCCCCATGTACTGTCTTTGTGCTACAGTGTGCTCACATCAGTGCGGGGCTGGCCGAATTCCCTCCCAACCCCCCCAAAAAACAAATGAAAAAAACTCCACTGTTGGGGGCTATTATTAATGTAGTAGCCAGGGAGAAGATGGGGTTAAGCATCTTGCTCAGGGACACTTTGACACGGCTGGGTGAACTTTGGACCTTCTGATTACCAAACGGCCTCTCTCTAGTCTACCCATTCAGCTGCTTTTGATTGATTGATTGATTGATTGATTTTTTTTTTTGATTGAAATATTTATTAACAGTTTGCAGAATTACAGTACATTTCAAGCACAAACTCAATACAAAGGCTGTTAACTGTGAGTGGACGACCCAATTAAGCATTACACTTGTTTACAAGAGGGTCCACCATGTTCAATTCATCAAAACATTTAGAGACATACAAATAGACACTTTTATATAGACAAAGAACAGAACAGGAATTCATCATAATGGAGGTAAAAAAGGAAAAGAAATATATACAGTGAGTGAGCAGCCCTCACCCCCCAAAATGTATTTGGAGAATGCGGGCATCGATCCCGCTACTTCTCGCATGCTAAGCGAGCGCTCTACCATTTGAGCTAATTCCCCTTGTACTGTCTTTGTGCTGCAGTGTGCTCACTAAGTGCGGGGCTGGCCGAATTCCCTCCCAACCCCCCCAAAAAACAAATGAAAAAACTCCACTCTTGGGGGTTATTATTAATGTATAGTAGCCTGGGAGAAGATGGGGGGGTTAAGCGTCTTGCTCAGGGACACTTTGACACGTAGACGTTGGACCTGCTGATTACCACCCACTCAGCTACTGCTAAACCCTCCCCGTAGAAAATGTGTGGACAATGCAGGAATCGATCCCACTACCTCCCACTAGTTCCCCCATGTAGCCTCCTTGGCGCAGTAGGCAGCGCGTCAGTCTCATAATCTGAAGGTCGTGAGTTCGAGCCTCACAGGGGGCAGCTTTGTTTTGTCCTCAATAACATTTAATCATTATGTAATAACAGTGTAATAACCTACTATTGTAGTAATAATACAATAATAGTGTAGTAATAGGCTACTAACTGTACTAATAATCAATTTCTACTGAAATGTATTCATGTAAAAATGGAAAATAGAGAGGCCCTATTATATCAATATAAAATGCCTTAGAACGAGTATACTCGTCTTGAGTAAGTGTTTTCATTTGATAGGATGAGTATACTTAGCATCAAATGTTTTAATAGCTAATGATGTGAAATATAGCATTCATGACTGTCAGAGTACCCATTGTATTGATTGAATAGCGTACTTTATTTACACATTTATTAACAGTACGGCAGTATAAAACAACCTCTGCTGAAAACAATAACAAATCCCAGGGAGCTTGTTCCCATCGTGGTCCATTATACTCAATTAATCAACAACACAGGATAGATAAAACCTTTTGGATATAACCTTATACAGTACATGCAAAGCATGGGCCCTACATACCCTCTTTTAAAAGGGAGGCAAGTGCTGTGTCAGGCATGCCCAAACATTGGGTCTAGGTCAGTCTATCTAAAATGTACATTATTAAAGGCTAATATAAAGTTAAAAAGTAAACCTGAACAAAACAAAAACTGAAATGGACATTATGGGGTGGAAAAATACCCCATGTAAAGCTCCTTGGAGAATGCGGGCATCGATCCCGCTGCTTCTCGCATGCTAAGCGAGCGCTCTACCATTTGAGCTAATTCCCCATGTACTGTCTTTGTGCTACAGTGTGCTCACATCAGTGCGGGGCTGGCCGAATTCCCTCCCAACCCCCGCAAAAAACAAATGAAAAAAACTCCACTCTTGGGGGCTATTATTAATGTAGTAGCCAGGGAGAAGATGGGGTTAAGCATCTTGCTCAGGGACACTTTGACACGGCTGGGTGAACTTTGGACCTTCTGATTACCAAACGGCCTCTCTCTAGTCTACCCATTCAGCTGCTTTTGATTGATTGATTGATTGATTTTTTTTTTGGATTGAAATATTTATTAACAGTTTGCAGAATTACAGTACATTTCAAGCACAAACTCAATACAAAGGCTGTTAACTGTGAGTGGACGACCCAATTAAGCATTACACTTGTTTACAAGAGGGTCCACCATGTTCAATTCATCAAAACATTTAGAGACATACAAATAGACACTTCTATATAGACAAAGAACAGAACAGGAATTCATCATAATGGAGGTAAAAAGGGAAAAGAAATATATACAGTGAGTGAGCAGCCCTCACCCCCCAAAATGTATTTGGAGAATGCGGGCATCGATCCCGCTACTTCTCGCATGCTAAGCGAGCGCTCTACCATTTGAGCTAATTCCCCTTGTACTGTCTTTGTGCTGCATTGTGCTCACTAAGTGCGGGGCTGGCCGAATTCCCTCCCAACCCCCCCAAAAAACAAATGAAAAAACTCCACTCTTGGGGGCTATTATTAATGTAGTAGCCAGGGAGAAGATGGGGTTAAGCGTCTTGCTCAGGGACACTTTGACACGTAGACGTTGGACCTGCTGATTACCACCCACTCAGCTACTGCTATACCCTCCCCGTAGAAAATGTGTGGACAATGCAGGAATCGATCCCACTACCTCCCACTAGTTCCTCCCATGTAGCCTCCTTGGCGCAGTAGGCAGCGCGTCAGTCTCATAATCTGAAGGTCGTGAGTTCGAGCCTCACAGGGGGCAGCTTTGTTTTGTCCTCAATAACATTTAATCATTATGTAATAACAGTGTAATAACCTACTATTGTAGTAATAATACAATAATAGTGTAGTAATAGGCTACTAACTGTACTAATAATCAATTTCTACTGAAATGTATTCATGTAAAAATGGAAAATAGAGAGGCCCTATTATATCAATATAAAATGCCTTAGAACGAGTATACTCGTCTTGAGTAAGTGTTTTCATTTGATAGGATGAGTATACTTAGCATCAAATGTTTTAATAGCTAATGATGTGAAATATAGCATTCATGACTGTCAGAGTACCCATTGTATTGATTGAATAGCGTACTTTATTTACACATTTATTAACAGTACGGCAGTATAAAACAACCTCTGCTGAAAACAATAACAAATCCCAGGGAGCTTGTTCCCATCGTGGTCCATTATACTCAATTAATCAACAACACAGGATAGATAAAACCTTTTGGATATAACCTTATACAGTACATGCAAAGCATGGGCCCTACATACCCTCTTTTAAAAGGGAGGCAAGTGCTGTGTTAGGCATGCCCAAACATTGGGTCTAGGTCAGTCTATCTAAAATGTACATTATTAAAGGCTAATATAAAGTTAAAAAGTAAACCTGAACAAAACAAAAACTGAAATGGACATTAAGGGGTGGAAAAGTACCCCATGTAAAGCTCCTTGGAGAATGCGGGCATCGATCCCGCTACTTCTCGCATGCTAAGCGAGCGCTCTACCATTTGAGCTAATTCCCCATGTACTGTCTTTGTGCTACAGTGTGCTCACATCAGTGCGGGGCTGGCCGAATTCCCTCCCAACCCCCCCAAAAAACAAATGAAAAAAACTCCACTCTTGGGGGCTATTATTAATGTAGTAGCCAGGGAGAAGATGGGGTTAAGCATCTTGCTCAGGGACACTTTGACACGGCTGGGTGAACTTTGGACCTTCTGATTACCAAACAGCCTCTCTCTAGTCTACCCATTCAGCTGCTTTTGATTGATTGATTGATTGATTGATTGATTTTTTTTTTGGATTGAAATATTTATTAACAGTTTGCAGAATTACAGTACATTTCAAGCACAAACTCAATACAAAGGCTGTTAACTGTGAGTGGACGACCCAATTAAGCATTACACTTGTTTACAAGAGGGTCCACCATGTTCAATTCATCAAAACATTTAGAGACATACAAATAGACACTTCTATATAGACAAAGAACAGAACAGGAATTCACCATAATGGAGGTAAAAAGGGAAAAGAAATATATACAGTGAGTGAGCAGCCCTCACCCCCCAAAATGTATTTGGAGAATGCGGGCATCGATCCCGCTACTTCTCGCATGCTAAGCGAGCGCTCTACCATTTGAGCTAATTCCCCTTGTACTGTCTTTGTGCTGCAGTGTGCTCACTAAGTGCGGGGCTGGCCGAATTCCCTCCCAACCCCCCCAAAAAACAAATGAAAAAACTCCACTCTTGGGGGTTATTATTAATGTATAGTAGCCAGGGAGAAGATGGGGTTAAGCGTCTTGCTCAGGGACACTTTGACACGTAGACGTTGGACCTGCTGATTACCACCCACTCAGCTACTGCTAAACCCTCCCTGTAGAAAATGTGTGGACAATGCAGGAATCGATCCCACTACCTCCCACTAGATCCTCCCATGTAGCCTCCTTGGCGCAGTAGGCAGCGCGTCAGTCTCATAATCTGAAGGTCGTGAGTTCGAGCCTCACAGGGGGCAGCTTTGTTTTGTCCTCAATAACAGTTTAATCATTATGTAATAACAGTGTAATAACCTACTATTGTAGTAATAATACAATAATAGTGTAGTAATAGGCTACTAACTCTACTAATAATCAATTTCTACTGAAATGTATTCATGTAAAAATGGAAAATAGAGAGGCCCTATTATATCAATATAAAATGCCTTAGAACGAGTATACTCGTCTTGAGTAAGTGTTTTCATTTGATAGGATGAGTATACTTAGCATCACATGTTTTAATAGCTAATAATGTGAAATATAGCATTCATGACTGTCAGAGTACCCATTGTATTGATTGAATAGCGTACTTTATTTACACATTTATTAACAGTACGGCAGTATAAAACAACCTCTGCTGAAAACAATAACAAATCCCAGGGAGCTTGTTTCCATCGTGGTCCATTATACTCAATTAATCAACAACACAGGATATATAAAACCTTTTGGATATAACCTTATACAGTACATGCAAAGCATGGGCCCTACATACCCTCTTTTAAAAGGGAGGCAAGTTCTGTGTCAGGCATGCCCAAACATTGGGTCTAGGTCAGTCTATCTAAAATGTACATTATTAAAGGCTAATATAAAGTTAAAAAGTAAACCTGAACAAAACAAAACAAAATACCCAATGAAAAGCTCCTTGGAGAATGCGGGCATCGATCCCGCTACTTCTCGCATGCTAAGCGAGCGCTCTACCATTTGAGCTAATTCCCCTTGTACTGTCTTTGTGCTGCAGTGTGCTCACATCAGTGCGGGGCTGGCCGAATTCCCTCCCAACCCCCCCAAAAAACAAATGAAAAAACTCCACTCTTGGGGGCTATTATTAATGTAGTAGCCAGTGAGAAGATGGGGTTAAGCGTCTTGCTCAGGGACACTTTGACACGTAGACGTTGGACCTGCTGATTACCACCCACTCAGCAACTGCTATACCCTCCCCGTAGAAAATGTGTGGACAATGCAGGAATCGATCCCACTACCTCCCACTAGTTCCTCCCATGTAGCCTCCTTGGCGCAGTAGGCAGCGCGTCAGTCTCATAATCTGAAGGTCGTGAGTTCGAGCCTCACAGGGGGCAGCTTTGTTTTGTCCTCAATAACATTTAATCATTATGTAATAACAGTGTAATAACCTACTATTGTAGTAATAATACAATAATAGTGTAGTAATAGGCTACTAACTCTACTAATAATCAATTTCTACTGAAATGTATTCATGTAAAAATGGAAAATAGAGAGGCCCTATTATATCAATATAAAATGCCTTAGAACGAGTATACTCGTCTTGAGTAAGTGTTTTCATTTGATAGGATGAGTATACTTAGCATCACATGTTTTAATAGCTAATAATGTGAAATATAGCATTCATGACTGTCAGAGTACCCATTGTATTGATTGAATAGCGTACTTTATTTACACATTTATTAACAGTACGGCAGTATAAAACAACCTCTGCTGAAAACAATAACAAATCCCAGGGAGCTTGTTTCCATCGTGGTCCATTATACTCAATTAATCAACAACACAGGATATATAAAACCTTTTGGATATAACCTTATACAGTACATGCAAAGCATGGGCCCTACATACCCTCTTTTAAAAGGGAGGCAAGTTCTGTGTCAGGCATGCCCAAACATTGGGTCTAGGTCAGTCTATCTAAAATGTACATTATTAAAGGCTAATATAAAGTTAAAAAGTAAACCTGAACAAAACAAAACAAAATACCCAATGAAAAGCTCCTTGGAGAATGCGGGCATCGATCCCGCTACTTCTCGCATGCTAAGCGAGCGCTCTACCATTTGAGCTAATTCCCCTTGTACTGTCTTTGTGCTGCAGTGTGCTCACTAAGTGCGGGGCTGGCCGAATTCCCTCCCAACCCCCCCAAAAAACAAATGAAAAAACTCCCCTCTTGGGGGCTATTATTAATGTAGTAGCCAGGGAGAAGATGGGGTTAAGCGTCTTGCTCAGGGTAAGGCTGTACCCTAGCCCTTTTTTTAGGACTCGAACTTCGGCAGGAATTTTCGAGCGAACATCCGGACCATTTGTTTCTAATTAATTTAAAAAATAACCTTTCAGATATCCGTCTCGATCAGAGCGCAGCACGTCTCCCCTGCTCTTTATCAATCTCTCTCGTCTCTCCCAACACACGCACACACACACACACACACACACACACACACACACAGTCAAGTGGCTCCGCGAAAACAGCTGATCTGCGAGCTTGCTGGCAGACGACAGCGTAGCTTGCTCGTTAGCTGTCACTCGTTCATTTGTTCCACGTGTGTAGAAGCGCATTGAAGTGGGCACAGGGCAAAAGCAGAACCTGTGACCGTTTTGCTTAACAATGATCAAAGTTCACTTCTTTTTAGCAATAGGCTATGTGATGCTAGAGAGCATAGATGCTAATATATTATATGGCTGCTAAGAACAGTTCCCTCTATCAGCGATCATGCTGGGGTGTGTGTGTGTGTGTGTGTGTGTGTGTGTGTGTGTGTGTGTGTGTGTGTGTGTGTGTGTGTGTGTGTGTGTGTGTGTGTGTGTGTGTGTGTGTGTGTGTGTGTGTGTGTGTGTGTGTGTGTGTGTGTGTGAGTGAGACACGTCAGACATTCCATTCAATGGAACTCTTTTGTTCTCACAGAACAAGGTGAGAAAGGTCAATCACCTCAACTGCAGGCCAATCATCAAATTAATGTGCAGTTGTGCACGGTAGACTTTGGAGAGGGACAGAAGAACAAGGAGATATAAAAAATCATAACTTCTGACAGGAATGCACTAGAAACCTACTTTGTTTTACATGCTCATATCGCATTCTCGCTAAGATATATTTTCGAGTTAATACAAAAGGAAAAAAATAATATTTTTGTTTTAATAAAAAAAAAACAAAAAAAAAACGAATGGTTCAAGCCCATTAATTAAGATTCGAGTGCCAACCCTAACGAGCGAACATTCAAACCTTGAATGTTTGGGGACAGCCTTAGCTCAGGGACACTTTGACACGGCTGGGTGAACTTTGGACCTTCTGATTACCAAACGGCCTCTCTCTAGTCCAGGGGTTCTCAACGTTTTTGGCCGGGGACCCCCGATAATGCTTTGGCAACGTCTCGGGACCCCCGCCCCGCCCCCTCCCGACCCCCAATATAAATTGACTGCTACAATAACCTTAATAATAGAGACAATACACCATAAATAAATACTGAAACCAGATATAATCATTAGGGAAGGTGTATGCATGTACTATGTGTACTATATGTAAACTCTTCATTTCCACTTTCCAGCCATTCAGTAGCAAAACTGAACGCCTCGTTGGCGCAGTAGGCAGCGCGTCAGTCTCATAATCTGAAGTTCGAGCCTCACACGGGGCATTGTTTTTGTTTTCGAACGTTCACCCAAAGCTGTGCGTATTCATGAGAAACTGTTGTTGAAGGGATCTGTAAATTGTAATGTCTTGTCGTTCAAAACCTTCAGCCTTTTATTCATGCCGTAGACAATGTACTGATGATGGTCTAAGAATGTGATATATTGCATGGTTGGTGTTATAATATGTAATAATAGTGTAATAGATTAGTAACAATTATGTAATACCAGTTTAACCCCAGGGAGCTTGTTTCCATTGTGGTCCGTTGTTCTAATTCATCAGCAACACTTAGCAAATTCATAATAAATAAAACTTGTGGAGATGCCGGGGATTGAACCCGGGGCCTCATACATGCAAAGCATGCGCTCTACCACTGAGCTACATCCCCTTCCTTCACCAGACTGATTTCTGTGTGCCCGAGTATGGAGTCTAGGTAATAACAGTGTAATAACCTACTATTGTAGTAATAATACAATAATAGTGTAGTAATAGGCTACTAACTAACTAACTAATAATCCATTTCTACTGAAATGTATTCATGTAAAAATGGAAAATAGAGAGGCCCTATTATATCAATATAAAATGCCTTAGAACGAGTATACTCGTCATGAGTAAGTGTTTTCATTTGATAGGATGAGTATACTTAGCATCAAATGTTTTAATAGCTAATAATGTGAAATGTAGCATTCATGACTGTCAGAGTACCCATTGTATTGATTGAATAGCGTACTTTATTTACACATTTATTAACAGTACGCATTCTCCAAAAAGTATTTGGAGAATGCGGGCATCGATCCCGCTACTTCTCGCATGCTAAGCGAGCGCTCTACCATTTGAGCTAATTCCCCTTGTACTGTCTTTGTGCTGCAGTGTGCTCACTAAATTTGGGGGGCTGGCCGAATTCCCTCCCAACCCCCCCCAAAAAACAAATGAAAAAACTCCACTCTTGGGGGCTATTATTAATGTAGTAGCCAGGGAGATGATAGGGTTAAGCGTCTTGCTCAGGGACACTTTGACACGGCTGGGTGAACTTTGGACCTTCTGATTACCAAACGGCCTCTCTCTAGTCTACCCATTCAGCTGCAGCCCTCACCCCCCAAAAAGTATTTGGAGAATGCGGGCATCGATCCCGCTACTTCTCGCATGCTAAGCGAGCGCTCTACCATTTGAGCTAATTCCCCTTGTACTATCTTTGTGTTGCAGTGTGCTCACATCAGTGTGGGGCTGGCCGAATTCCCTCCCAACCCCCCCCAAAAAACAAATGAACCATTTGAGCTAATTCCCCATGTACTCTGACTTCGCTGCAGCTCACACTTCCCTCAGTGAGCTGAGATCAGGCTGTCCCCTAAACAGGGGCAAATGGTGGGGGCTATTAATGCAGCGTCCAGAGTGCTGTTAGCGTCTTGCTCAGGGACACTTTACACGTACAGGTTTTCTGATGTCCAGACGGCAAGTCTAGTCTACCCATTCCATTACTGCAGTGCTCCCCCAAAAAGTATTTGGAGAATGCGGGCATCGATCCCGCTACTTCTCGCATGCTAAGCGAGCGCTCTACCATTTGAGCTAATTCCCCTTCTACTGTCTTTGTGCTGCAGTGTGCTCACATAAGTGCTGGGCTGGCAATTCACAGGGGTTGAACGTCCCCACTCCTCTAAAAATATGAAAGACTTCCATTTCAATTACTTATAAATAACTTAGGAGTTATGTCCATCTCTGACACTTAACTGAGAAGCGGAGGTTTGTTTTGTATGTCGTGGTGAAATACCTTCAGTTGTTAAGCCACAGTTGGGACACAGCCGTTCTGCCATTAGTGAAAGCTCACATTGTCTCCTCCCCTCCCCCGTCGCAGTGTAAACTGAGACACATTCTGCACTCCCCTCCCCCGCGTCTGTGGCTCTTAAAGTTGCAGTGTAAACACTCCCCTCCCCTTCTGAAGCTTTTAAATGCAGAAGCATGGGTCCACTTCCCATGCAGCCTTGTTGGCGCAGTAGGCAGCGCGTCAGTCTCATAATCTGAAGGTCGTGAGTTCGAGCCTCACACGGGGCAGCCAATCTTTTGCCTTTTCTTTTTCTTATGTAACAGTGTAATAACAATGTAATAGTAGTAATATCAAGATAATCATCTAATGATGCTCAATAACTAACTTACTAATACATTATTTTATTTCCATGATGTATGCAACTACATCATTAACAAACAATCATTCATTTATGACCTATTAAGAGCTGTGTTAATTTTGTTTATGAAGACTAAACGATTCCAGGACAAAAAATAGGACTAGAACTAAATGGTGTGTTTTTCAAAAGACTAAGTAAAACTAAATCAGAATTTGCTTTAACACTTTAACACTGATTAGGAACTGGTCAAGAACTGGAAGAATTGGTCATGTACATGAGTAAATGTACTTAGTTACTATCCACCACTGGTAAACTGAGCCATATTCTTCACTCCGCTACCTCTCCTCCATTCAAGACTGTCAACGCTCCAGTGTGAAGGGAGCCACCCCTCCCCCGTTTGTAGCTCTTAAAGCCACAGGTGCAGCTCATGCACCCAGGCCTCCTTGGCGCAGTAGGCAGCGCGTCAGTCTCATAATCTGAAGGTCGTGAGTTCGAGCCTCACAGGGGGCAGTGTTTTTGTTTTCGAACGTTCACCCAAAGCTGTGCGTATTCATGAGAGAAGCTGTTGTTGAAGGGATCTGTAAATTGTAATGTCTTGTCGTTCAAAACAGATTATCAGCCTTTTATTCATGCCGTAGACAATGTACTGATGATGGTCTAAGAATGTGATATATTGCATGGTTGGTGTTATAATATGTAATAATAGTGTAATAGATTAGTAATAATAATGTAATACCAGTTTAACCCCAGGGTGCTTGTTTCCATTGTGGTCCGTTGTTCTAATTCATCAGCAACACTTAGCAAATTCATAATAAATAAAACTTGTGGAGATGCCGGGGATTGAACCCGGGGCCTCATACATGCAAAGCATGCGCTCTACCACTGAGCTACATCCCCTTTCTTCACCTGACTGATTTCTGTGTGCCCGAGTATGGAGTCTAGGCCAGTCTGATGTCATTGCTGACATCAGTGTGCTCCTATTTGGGGATTTACTGGTCAGTGCATCACCACACCCTCAAGTCATTATGCAAGCAGAGTTTGAAGTAGGTCAGTCCCATATATGGGTATGCACATGCATGGGCATTGAGGTCCGATTGGTGGCTCTGGACAACTTTTAATTTTCCATATTTTGATGAAATTGGGGGTCTGTGGGACCACCAACCAAGTTTGAGACCTGTAGCCTGCTGGCAACTGAAGTTATGGCTGTTTAAAGCCCAGCCAATAGGAAGACAGTGGGGGCAGGACATAAGATATTATAGCCTGTCCTGTAAGACCACCCACCAAGTTTGAGACCGGTAGCATGCTGGGAACATGTGTTATGGCTGTTTAAAGCCCAGCCAATAGGAAAACAGTGGGGGACACTTTGTCCACTTTGTTTGGACGATTTGTCGACCATAGACGTGTAACGCATTCCGCTTGGTTCCACAAAAAGTATTGCTTTGAAGATTCAATCCCATAGATTCTCTATGGGAGGAAAACTAGATAAAGTGCCCAGGTCTCCACCAGGGCAGGTCAGGTTGTGGCCTCCTGGTGGCGCTATAATAGGCCAATGTGAAAAGGGTGCCATTTCTTCTTACACCTTGGATGGCCATTTGATGATTTGAGGCATTTTTTTCCAAAAATGTGTTTTGCAAAAATCCACCTGGTTGGTGGCGCTATAACAGGCCAATGTGAAAAGAGTGGGATATATTCCTCAGCCTAGTAGGAAAGTCTGTGAAAGATTTCACGTAAATTGCGTTCATGATTTGAGGGTTTTTGTTCAAAATGGCCCAATCCTGCAAACTTTGAAAGCCAATGTTAGCCAATTAGGATGGAATATGAGATATCAAATTTGGGGCAGAGGTTCATCGTTGGCATCCAGGGAGTGTGTGTGCAAGATTTGGCATTGACCGGGTTAATAACGGTGCCGGAGATTAGCTGCACACACACACACACACACACACACACACACACACACACACACACACACACACACGGGCGGAGTGCAAAACTCCCATGCCTTCGGCCTGGTGGAAACAAAAAGTACTATGAAAATAATCAGAGCATATAGACAAAAGCAGGTGCTCGCAACTGACTTTGTAATGCTCCAGACAACTTTTATTCACGACACAGCATACATACAACGTTTCGACCAGTATGGGTCTTTCAGGAAATTACTTATTTTATACAAAGTGTGGACAAAAGAGCCATCAGCCCCATCTGGTGTTGTGGGGTGGCTCCAATAATTACATGTGATTAGCAAACATGATTCTGAGAGTAATTAGAGCACAACAATTGTAAAAAGAAAATGCACGTGCACCATTCTGCACAAAGCTGCATGTTGAAGTTTGAACAAAGTTTCTAGCACGTGGAAGTAGCAGGACGGACAAATAATGTGTACGGAGTTTGAAATAAATATAAAAAGTGGAGAACTAGTGTGAGCAGACACATTTGGAGCTGGAACACTATAAAATGATGCTGATAAATAAGTACTCTCTCCTGATTGGCTGAAATTTGGTCACCTACCTGAAAATGTTGTTCATTATAGAGCTAGAGAGACAGGAAGACCCCTGTTACTGAACAAACACTCTATAAAGCAATGATTACTATCCGAATACAGTGCTTTAACCTTTTACCCAACAAAACGTTTTGTTTTAACCAAAGAATACCACTTACCCTACCTTTAATTGTATGATGATGATTAACTGTTGTCTGTTGACAAAGCATAGTTATTGTGAAGTGTTTATGATCTGCAGGTCTATGGGCTGTTCAATGGACAGCCTGAAGTTTGTGACATCCTGGAAGAATCCAATAACACATGCCAAGTTACAAGTCAAGGTACACACACACACACACACACACACACACACACACACACACACACACACACACACACACACACACACACACACACACACACAAGATGGGGGGTGATACGATTCATTGGCCGTATCACTTCAATACTTAACCATTCTCCTTTGCCAATAACGGGACCTTGCATGAGGCATTTTTCCATTAAAAGGTCAGAATGCACGGACAGAGGACAGGAGAGATTAATGAGAACAAGAGGGAGGCAGAGGTTTACACTGGGAACCCATCACTGGACTCTGGGAGTGTGCACGTGTAACCATATGGACCCGTAAAGGGTCCATTTGATTACACTTGTACTTGTTTTTACCATTTTGCAAAACATTTTTGAATAGTTAAAATGGCCAGTCTACAAGCTCACAATGAATGATGACATTATGATGGTAATGTACTTCTCTTCCCGCTCTCTTTCACACAATTGTAGTGTTTATTACACTAACATCCATATTCTGGTGGTGAGCATTCTGCCGAAAAATAGCTTACCTACAATCTCAGACCCTTGTGAGCTCGTAGATCAGCTATTTCCAGTGAAGAGATTTGGTGTAGATGGGAAAAAGGAGTGTTGAGGAGTATTGACCCCGCTGGCAGTCACTCGGTCAACTGTAGTGACAGTGTATTGGGTTAAATCCATCCATCTTCAACTGCTTATCCGTAGTCGGGTCGCGGGGGCAACAGCTCCACCAGAGTGCTTCCCTCTCCAGAGCAACATTATTGACTTCCCCCTTGGGGGATCCCGAGTCGTTCCAAGGCCAGTGAGTCGATGTGTTTCCTCCAACTGCGCCTTGTTCTGCCCCGGGGTCTCTTCCCAGTGGGACGTGCCTCGAGGACCTCCCTAGGGAGACCTCGATAGGCATCCTAACCAGATGCCCGAACCACCTAAGCTGGCTCCTTTCCAGGCGAAGAAGCAGCGACTCTACTCTGAGTCTCTCTCGTGTGACTGAACTTCTCACCCAATCTCTAACGGAGATGCCAGCCACCCATTGAAGAAAACTCATTTTGGCAGCTTGTATTCGCGACCTTATTCTTTGGGTCATGACCCACACTTCATGACCATAGGTGAGAGTAGGAACGAAGAGTGCTCGGTAGACAGAGAGCTTGTATTTGCCTTCTGGCTCAACTCTCTTTTTGTCACAACAGTGCGGTACAGCGACTGCAATACCTCCCATGCCTCTCCGACTGATCTTCTTCTCCGTCCTCCCCTCACTCGTGAAAGACCTCGAGATACTTAAACTCCTTCACCTGGGGTAATCCCTCATTCCCTACCCTAAGTGTTAAATGTCAAATCTTAACCTGAACTCTACAGTTTACACTCTACAGTGTACAGACGGTATCACGTTCTGAAAGGAACACTTCACCCATATTCAACCCTAATATTCACATCATGAAAAAGAGATTTTGTCTCAAGCAAAGGTAAAAAAAAAAAATCACACCAGTGTGAAGTGAGGGGCGCTCTTATCATCATACTTATCATCTCATTCCAGCCAATGAGAATTTGCGTCCTCACCTTCATCTTCAATGTTTGTGTTTACGCAATGTTTGTGTTTACACAAACACTCAAAACCGTCTAGTCATTGTCAATGGCATGTAATGTTTGTGCTAGAGCCCCTCAAAAAAAGAAAAGAAACTGCAATGTGGATCTCAGACTTCATGTCTGTATGACATATCGATGACATATGACTCAAAAGTTGGTTTCAGCACGATCTCAGCCCCATTGACTTCAATTATAATTAAAGTTTACATTTTTTTTTAAATACTATAAACATAATTATGTGAAAAGGAATTCCTGAGTTAGTGAAATTCTGTGGCCTACTTAAGAAACTAAACTAAATTTGGCGTTGATCGGGACCTGGTCTACCAGATTAGCTCCAGACACACAGACCTAGGGCTCTATTTTCGTCCCGAGCTTTCAAAAAAAAACATCTCCACTACTCGTTACATTATGCATAGGTGTGGTTTTGGCGTTATTACAATAATGAAACCAATCACCATGCCACATGCCATTGCCACATGCCATTGCCCGTTATGCCCAGTGCTATATTGCTTCATAGCCTTACTGTCTATGCTCACAGCCCATGGTAGAGTTATGCGTTGCTGCCTTGAAGTCTCACTTGTGCTGCACCCCGTCCCCCCGTGCGAAAAGGAAAGTTCGGGAAATCGGATTAAACCCCATTTGCTGGGGTGATGAAACTGAACGAGCATATGGAATCGTGCACAATGCCTGACACAAGTCAAATAACTTCTTTGACTAGACAATTATATAAACACAATGGAAACAAGGAAGTGACAGGCACTCAATTCTGCTGACTATAGGAAAATTACAAAGAGATGCATAGGAGAATAAGGAGCCTGACTGCGGACATCTCCATTGCAGGCGCATGCCACTCTATACCAAACTAATATGGCATAAAACACCCATGACTACACCTCTAAGCACAAATACCGGTGTGGGCATAATGGATAGCGGGTGGCGCTGGACCAGAATACCATTTAGGGACAGAGCAAGCTCCTATACAATTGTTTTCCTGTACTCCTCAACCCACTCATCTTCCTTGTATCTCTCACTCCTATATCCTTTTATTTTATTGTATCTCTCACTCTTATATCCTTTTATTTTATTTTATCATCCTCTAGGTTGGAGGTCTTCAGTTGGAGGGGTGTAGTTTTGACGGGGTCCGTCTGTCTGACAACCAGCACGACTCACCCAGTGTGTCAGCCGTTCCACCTTGCTACATGGCCTGGGTCGCACAGGTAAACAACTGACTGTCATGTTCGTTAGTTTTCTTGTGCAAATGTGTAGTCAATGCCATAAATACATTTGGTAATGGCATTTATGCAGGTTTCCTTTCATGATCACTGATATGCGGATTTGGTCGATAAGTCGGACATGATTTAACTTTTTTTAACAACCTTTCCCAACCTTTTAATACTGAAGTACCACCTCAGAAAATATTTGGCTCTCCAAGTACCACCATAATAACTTGACACGTTCCACATCTTCTTCCAGAGCTCCAGCGTTGACTCCAGTGCTGCAGAGGACAGCATCTGGCTGCCGGTGTACACCAGCTCAGAGAGGACCAGGGTGGTGACTCACGTCTCCCTGCCCTGCGGCTCCAACTCCAGCCAGTGGATCCAGACCGGGGCTGCTCTCTTCCTCAAACAACAGTGATGGAGCTGTTGGTGGGGGGTTCCCGGCTAAATGATAGAACTTGTATAGGAACCAACTGGACTCTGAAAGGTCTGTAACTCTGAGAGTGTACTGGACACTGAATGATATGTAACTCTGAGAGTGTACAAATGGAACCAATTAGACCCATAACCGCAAGGGTCCATTTGGTTCCATTTGTTCGCTCTCAAGAGTTATGGGTGTCTGTGGCCTAATGCATGCTACACTGGGGTTTCTGGAAATAAAATAAAAAGTTGAGAAGCACTGAATGTTATGGCATGGATGGGGCAACACATTTGGAACAGAGGCTACAGAGACATCTGGGACATCTGAGGGTATTTTATAAGACAGAATAATATAAGATTTATTACAATTTGTGGAGATGCCTAATTGATGCTCCATCAGTGTCACACCGCTATGCAAGCTGATGGCGTGCGTTTCACATCCGTGACGGACTGAATCTGACTTCAATGTCGTTTTTTGTATTGTATTTATTCTATTGAAAATAAAAGTGTGTTTAGGCCATAATTTTGTTTAATGTGTTCTTGCTGCTGAACTCTTTGAAGTGTGGTTCCCTCCCTGGCCCTCATTAAAGTGTGTAAGTGGTGCAAGCTTCCATTCTCCTCCTGCAATCCAATTCAAATGGCCTTTAAAGGCGTGAAATGGCTTCGTATCAGTTCACACACACTGCGCCTGTCCTTCTCTCACACACACACTCACACACACACAAACACACACACACACAAACACACACACACACACACACTGCGCCTGTCCTTCTCCTACTCTGTCTCCTACACACGCACGCACGTACACAGCCACTCACGCATGCACACACTCACGCATTCATGCACGCACACACTCACGCATACACACACTCGTGTGTGTGCGCGCACACACACACACACACACACACACACACACACACACACACACACACACACACACACACACACACACACACACTCTGTGTGATTGGTTTTGAGTTTCTAAAGGCTGAGAAGAATCACTGAGGCTTTGATGGATGTCCACAGGGCTACAACAGGCTGTGTGGCTTTGCTTAAGCAGGTAACACACGTGTGTGTGTGTGTGTGTGTGTGTGTGTGTGTGTGTGTGTGTGTGTGTGTGTGTGTGTGTGTGTGTGTGTGTGTGTGTGTGTGTGTGTGTGCGTGCAGTACTTACATTACTATACTTGTAAGGGCAAAATGTCTCCACATGTGTAGTAGGCCTACAATTTGAGATATGAGAAATGCCTGTTTTTTGGTGAAGAATGATTTTGGGAGTTAGACTTACGCCTGCTACTTTTCCGGCTATTTGCAGCTATTTCTGACTGTATCCGATGCAGTCCTTTAATTTGATGTCCTCACAAGTGTGTCAGTGGGTGTTCTGGAGATGGAGTGGAGGGAGGAGGGGCAGGTATTGTGCAGTGCACTGCAGTGTGACAAAATGGGCCTGAAATGGAACAGCAGGTTTTAAAAGGGAGAGGATTGGATTTGAGCAGAACACAGCCCCTCCGGGTCACCACAATGAAAGAGAGAGAATGGAATAGACACAGGCCGCGAAGGCCCTGCAGTTTGTACCGCAACAAGCCTGCTGCCGCTGTCGGGTGGAAACCTTGTATGTCCGATACGGTCACTTTTCAGGAACAAGCTTGCGCTGTCTCTTTTTAGTCACTTATAACCATGTTGATTAATGATAGTCTTGATTAAATCCAACCAGTTTGATTTATGGCAGGTGTACATGTAAATGTTGTGTCAAAGATTCAAATCAAACGGGGGGGGGGGGGGGGGGGGGACTTTATGCAGCTTCCATCAGAACAGAAAACTAGAAAGTCAACTTTAAGTGCCCTTGCGTTATAATTTTTTATTCTGCGTTTACACAGAGGCCAAAGTGATTGAAAATGCTGTAGTGCGCATGCTCTGTGGCGTTGAGATGCGCTGCCAGATAGACCAGTCACGCATGCATAGAACTACTTCCGTACTACTTACTATCACAGCTGTTTACCCTATTTTTGCTCATACATGAGCCATGACGACACACGTTTTGATATTGAAAGATATCCACTCTGGAAGTGGGTTTCACTTAATTTGTTGCTGTTTCAACCTCCTAAAAATTCTATTTTGTTTTCTCTATAGAGTCTGTTTAAACGGGGTCTAAACTAGTAAATATTTCAAAACAAACAAGTGCAGGATTCAGGCTCAAATCAATTGAACTAATTCAAAATTCAAAGTTGTTCAATATGCGATGTGTGTATGCATGCTGGCGGCTGAAAATATATCTACTGGCGTTTTGGCACCTGTTCTGTGCTAAATGAAATGAAATGCCTCAGACAGTTTTAAGTACATGTACATTGTACAAGTAAACATACTGTCAACCACCGGCCGTTGGGTGGCCAACAGTCATGTTTACTGAAAATTGTGTTCATACATCAAAGGCTGTCCATGAATTATTTTCTGCCAGAGAGCCCAGAGCCCCTGAGAGTGTTGTTGACAGAACAACTCAGTGCCAGGCCTCTGGGCCGAAAGCTCACATCTGACATAGGCCTCTACAACTCTGAAAATAAGCACTGGACTATCCATCTGACATAGGCCTATACAACTCTGGAAATAACATCTGACATAGGCCTATACAACTCTGGAAATAACATCTGACATAGGCCTCTACAACTCTGAAAATAACATCTGACATAGGCCTCTACAACTCTGAAAATAACATCTGACATAGGCCTCTACAACTCTGAAAATAACATCTGACATAGGCCTCTACAACTCTGAAAATAACATCTGACATAGGCCTCTACAACTCTGAAAATAACATCTGACATAGGCCTCTACAACTCTGAAAATAAGCACTGGACTATCCATCTGACATAGGCCTATACAACTCTGGAAATAAGCACTGGACTATCCATCTGACATAGGCCTATACAACTCTGGAAATAAGCACTGGACTATCCCGTGTGGAAATGGCTTATCCCATTAGTATACAGTAGCCTACATACTGTATACATAGCAAAATACTTTTCAAAAAGAGAGAAAGAAAGAAAATTCAGGATTTAGAACAGTGGTTCCCCAAAATAGCAGATATACAAGCTCACAGCTGATTGGGCGCTCAGATGGGTGAACCAATAGGATCCCCTGGCTGTGTTTGCCGGCACCCGCCCCTCTATACCAGAGATCACACCCTCCCCTCTATACCAGAGATCACACCCTCCCCTCTATACCAGAGATCACACCCTCCCCTCTATACAAGAGATCACACCCTCCCCTCTATACCAGAGATCACACCCTCCCCTCTATACAAGAGATCACACAGGCTGGTTCAGGACCTTTTAACTTTCCAGGAATAGAAATCCTGCAGTGTCTTTTATTTATTTTTTTATACCACAATTTTTGTAACCCATTCTTTCACCCAGTGTCAATTGTCTAATGTAATGTAATCTTGGGTGCCACTAGCCTGGCTAATAAGCCAGACCGAATCAGCCGTTGGCAATAAAAAATTGCCTGCCGGCGGATTACGGTCTGGAGAGGCTCAATTGTACGCCCATTTCCTACACCAGATTGTGGCCAATCGGGACACGGTATGCAATATGGGCGGGCTTTGGTACAGTGACGTTCAATGCTTGAGACCTTTGACTGACAGTAGCTCTGACCAATTGCGTCAAAGAGAAAATGTTTGAACCCCCCCCCCCCCCCCGGGAGACAAGATCCATACACAGCCTCTCCAGACTCAAATGCCACACGACAGTGTGATTTGAGTCTGGTTTATTAGCCAGGCTAGGGTGCCACTACACTCACTTTGCCAACCCGGGGAGAGCAACAGACTGACCTCATGCATGCTTCCTTCAATTCATGAGGAGTCCAAGCCACCTCTTTTCACCTGACGGGGGAGTTTCCCTGGTTGGATGTAGCGCGTGGAAGGCACACATTATTCCAACCAGTTCCTTTCCCCTCTATTAGGCGCCCCGGCTGGCTATTGACCATAATTATGCAGACCGCGGCCATCTTGCCAGCAACTAGCAAGGTGGTAACATTGACAGCCCATCCAAACAGAAAAGTTCTATCTGATTGTATTAAACGTCAAACTCACCAACATTGTGTTTGTTTCATAAGAATCCACCATAGATATGTTATGAGCTACTTCCTTTTAAGTTTTTGGAGTCTCTAAGCACTCGTTTTCAGTAAAGCAACCTCCTGCTGCCTCCTGCAAATTCAAAACAGTTGGGACGCAGGGCCGTTGAATGATATCACCTTGCAGGTGATCCAACATCACCTGCAAGGAATTAGTAGTAAAAGAAGGAAGCAGTAGCTCATAACATATCCACGGTGGATTTTTATGAAACAAACACTTTGCAGATAGAGGATAATTCAAGCTTTTCATACAGCTGCAATGTTGGTGAGTTTGACGTTGTTTAATACAATAAGATAAGACTTTTCTGTAGGGGACACGGAGAGACCATTCAAACTCCACACAGACGCCTGCGGTGTCTATTAGCTTGGATTCCCCATCGATGATGTCACTGTTGGACTAGCCTCAGAAACCCAGACGTTTTTATTTCCAGGGAGAAAAAAAAAGTCTGGGTCCGAGTCCACTTCAATTCGGCATAGAGTAGCGCAAACATCTCTCACTCTCTGCTGATTTCTGATCGTCTGCACCTGCAATTAGTCTCATGTCTAGCAGCTGCACATAGTTTCTCCCGGCGGATCCTGCCGGGAGCTGCCTATGCCATAAAAAGCATAGGTGAGTTCCAGGCTACTGTTGGACGGGCCAGATTCAGGAAGGAGATTTACAACCAGGTGTAAATGAAGTGCGTAATGGCTTCATTTGTGCGTATCGCAGGTGTATCTCATTTTGCCTCTTTCCCAAGCGATTTGCCTGGTGTCGCCGGGTGTATAACATCCATGCTCATTTCACGCCATATAAGGCAACAGGAAATCTCTCACCTTGGGTGAAAAACGTCATATCACAGCCTGCAAAATGCACAGTTCTCCAAGCTTACAGCGGTGAACGCCGTGCTCCGCGATGCATCGCACCGCATGATCAACTTAATTGTTGATCAGTTGATTTTGACAAGCAAGTCTCTCGCAATGTTAACTGACTTCAGACAGATCTTCAAGCTAACAGCGTGTCTGTAATGTAATGGTCAATGTTAACTGACTTCAGACAGATCTTCAAGCTAACAGTGCGTCTGTACCATAGAGTTATATGTAATGTTAACTGACTTCAGACAGATCTTCAAGCTAACAGCGCGTCTGTACCATAGAGTTATATGTAATGTTAACTGACTTCAGACAGATCTTCAAGCTAACAGCGTGTCTGTACCATAGAGTTATATGTAAACGGAACGGTCGGAACCAGGAAGCACCGCATAGAAACTTGTCAACTTGCCAACTTATTTTGGCACGCAATTCCTTCACTCCTCGCTGAACTTTAATAACTGATGTTAATAAAGTTACTTTCACGTATAATGAGAGAAGTAATTTGTACAGTTCAACCTCATGACCAAATGCTATTAAAACTCTGCAAGGATATTATAAAAGCCCTTTCTACTGATGAATTGCGCACTGCACCTTTTGCAGAGGTAAAAATAAAATCCAATCATTTTCATCAGAGGTTTATTGATTACTGGGGTGATTGATTCCCTGCCCTCCACTGTCCCACTACATCGGATTTGGAAAGCAAATGGACTAATGGACATGAACACATCAGATTTAATCTATACCGGACCAGAGTTTTGCCTTTATTTACTGAGGGTTAATGCGTTTTTGGATGAATGGGAAAAGCATCCAGCTGTTTCCTCATCAAATGGTAAGACTTATTAGGCTATTCTGTGTGTGGCGTTCATGTGATCAATATACAGTAGCCTACATTATTATAAATTAACACCACGACACAAATGGAGGCAGATCGGTGCCTCTGCAGCGACATTAAGGCATGATAGTCTATTTAAATCATTACGTGCAATTTGGCTGAGTCTGTCAACATGCTGAGCGACCTAATAATTCAGCTCTGAATGCAACTTATAGTTACTTGAGAGTAGGAGAGGTTAGCAGCATTTGCTACAATTCTCGCGACAGGATATTTGGCTTTCAACCTGGATATTCCCAGCGATGTCTGGCTTTTCTGTGTAAAAAGCTTTGGCATCCCGGGTTAAGTTCTAATCGGACACTACTGTGGCGGGTTCTAACTCGGACAACCAGCACTAGTTTGAGCTATCTTATAATTAGTAAGGACCAATTATATGAAGATAATTGAAAATGGGCGAAGTCGTCCTTTAAAAATAGTAGCCTACTTGAGTAAATGTACTTAGTTTCTTTCCACCACTGACACATGGTGGTACAGACAGTAGCAGGATTACAGCGCATCATCATCATCATATGAAGTGAACCATACTGAACTTTCAGATAGCGCCTGCAGCGCTTTTCACCATCATTACAGAGAACTGGCGGGCTAAAGGCCATTATGTAAAACCATAATTAGGGGCTAATGATTGAATTGGCCCTGTGGGAGATGATAAAAGAAAGATACATTATTTGCTGAGGGTCACTGTTAAGGAAATCTGTCTAATTGCCTCGCTGAACCTGTGCTGTATTTACCAAAGAATTCCCACATCTCTACTGTTAAAGGTTGAATAGAGCGCTCCAGGCTGGGCTAGGGGCTTCGGCACTTTTAAATTAAAAAGATGTTTGCATTGCAAGTTGCAGTGAAAACATCTTTTTAATTTAAAAGTGCCGAAGCTAGAAGATACTTTTAGAAGCTAGGAAGAATCTAATCTGACTAATACATGTAATCATTTAAAAAATTTAATTCATTTGAATCAAATAGACACTTAAAAAATATTTCTTCTTTGTTTATCTTTTTTTTTAAATACTATACCCAAAATAGTAGATCTGCTTAAGCTCACAATCTGTGACGTCATGGCACATTGTGAGCTTGTAGATTGATTAGTTATGTGTGACACCATTGTAAATTATGAAAGAAAGTTAGAAAGAAAGAAAGACGAAACCTTCTTGACCATCTTGACCTTCTTGACCATAATTATATATATATCTATAGACATCTATAGACGTCTATAGATGTCTGTAGACATAGACGCATAGACATCTATAGACGCATAGACATCTATAGACGCATAGACATCTATAGACGTATAGACGTATAGACGTCTATAGATGTCTGTAGACATAGACGCATAGACATCTATAGACGTATAGACATATATAGACGTATAGACATCTATAGACGCATAGACATCTATAGACGCATAGACATCTATAGACGTATAGACATATATAGACGTATAGACATCTATAGACGCATAGACATCTATAGACGCATAGACATATATAATTGTAAGTCTTCTATATCTGTAAGTCACTCTGGATAAAAGTGTTTAGGCTAAATGCCTACATTTAGAGAAAAATAAACTGCAAAAGCAGAAAACCTGCAACACTCCAAATTAGATAACTGGGCAAGGCTCAAAGGTGCAAATGGGAATGAAGGAATAGCACACAAGAAATGTCCTTTTCACATATTTGCCTCTGACAGACAACGGACGCGTTTCGGCCTAATGGACCTTAATTCCTCCACAACGGAGCAAGGCCCGTCAGGCCCAAACGCATCCGTTGTCTGTCAGAGGTAAATAAACCATGTGAAAGGGACATTTCTTGTGTGCTGGCTATTCCTTCATTCATAAAGGCCTATACATTTAAAATCGTCTTCGGCTTGAATCTCTTGACTTCTTGGTTCTGTTTGACCAGAGATGCTGCAGAGCAGAGGGACAGTCGACGGTGACATGGACGTGATGAGGCATGGATCCACGGAGCACACAGTGGCCCCTCGAGGGCCTCCGGAGGCTCCTCAGCGCCGGCGGTCAAGCTCCATCTAATGTTGAGGAATGTTCCGGATTACAATCTATGACAGCAGGATAACTGAGTGGCCGTACTAATCCCGCCCGCCTGCCGCCGCCGCCACAGCCAATGGAGCAGGCTCAGATAAATGGCCACTCGGACCGCGTCAGCCAATCGCTTTTAATCTCTGCCAACGAGGTGCCCTTGAGACAACGCACTGGCACGAGCATCCTCTCTCTGTCTCTCGGCCTCTCTCTCTCTCACTCACAAACGTATACACGCAGTGCCACACACACACACAGACACACTCGGCATTTATTCGCCCTGCTCTGAGGGTAGCGGTCCGCTCAGTTCCCATGTTTATGGTTTCTCCGAACCCGCAAATCACCGTGGTTACGGCTGGGTGGATTTACGACCACTGTCCCCCCCGCCCTACCCCGTATGCCAACCTTAGACAAACCATTGATCACCCACACACTGTCCTGCTCTCTCTCTCTCTCTCACTCTCTCTGACACACACACACACACACACACACACACACACACACACACACACACACACACACACACACACACACACACACACACACACACACACACACACACACACACACACACCACACACACACACATACACATGTGTGCATGTATTACTACAGTAAATCTATGGGGGGGAAATGTCAAAAGTAAAGCAGAATTTGATAAACAGACATTATGAGGCAAAGTTTCCGATTAGGAATAGATTCAGGTTGGGGTTGTGTGTGTGTGTGTGTGTGTGTGTGTGTGTGTGTGTGTGTGTGTGTGTGTGTGTGTGTGTGTGTGTGTGTGTGTGTGTGTGTGTGTGTGTGTGTGTGTGTGTGTGTGTGTGTGCGCGTGCGCGTGTGCGTGCGTGCGTGCGTGCGTGCGTGCATGCGTGCGTGCGTGCGTGCGTGCGTGCGTGCGTGAGTGAACTGGGCAAAGAGTACATTGTGACATGCCACTAAATCATTCACTCTGTCACGTCGAAAGGTTTTGATAAATGTTCAGCCGTTTGAGCCCATGGATCTGTAGAATACTGTCGCTGTCGGGTGAAAACCTTGCAAGTCCAAACGTTTTTTCTTGTTAATTATTCACAAAAAAAAACATTAAAATAATGAAATCTACAAGCTCGTAACGTGTCATATCGTGGGACATTGTGAGCTTTTGGGTCAGCTAGTTTCACAACACTAGTATGATGGAGTTTGATTTACGAAGAAAGTAAAATATGGAGATACAGGGTTTCTGCTAGACAGTTAGGACAGATAACAGTGGGCTTTGATGAGGGACTGTCGTTAGAGTTAATGGTGTTCATTGATGGAAAAACCTTTCATCCAGGTTTGAATATTGTAATTTTCTACAGGGATTAGCTGTATTATTCTCATAGATGGGATGTGTGCGTGCGTGCATTTGTGTGCGCGTTTGTGTGCGTGTCTACTCTACTGACCATGTGTAGATTGGAACAGAAGCTTCAGCACAGCAAATGTCTCCAATTATTTAATGCACTGATGTGAGCCGGCATTTATCAAAATTGTCTCTAAGTGGTTTTCAAACATTTGAAAAGACACACCAATTGGCAAGTCAAACTATATATATTCAAAAAATATCTAGAGATGTGGTTCGTTAAAATAGTGGTTAAAATAGACTTCTGTCACAGCACACCATTGTGCTGGGCAGTGTCAGGCCAATACAGTACCACAAATAAGAATGTGATTCAAAATAAGATGAGCATACGGATCCCATGTGGACTTGGATATCATGTCAGTCATTCTATTAGGGCTGCACAATAATCAAAAATGTATCGCCATCGCAGTAACAACAATAGGCTATACATATCGTAAAAGGTTCAACTTTATAGTCAACATTTCAAATTACAAGTCAAAGGCACGTGAAATTCATTGTGCGCTTGTGCTTTATTGTTCATTTTGCAATGCATATGTTATTACATGCAAGTGCTTGTGCTTTATTGTTCATTTTGCAATGCATATGTTATTACATGCAAGTGCTTGTGCTTTATTGTTCATTTTGCAATGCATATGTTATTACATGCAAGTGCTTGTGCTTTATTGTTCATTTTGCAATGCATATGTTATTACATGCAAGTTGTTTACAGTAAGCACAGTTTTCGATTATGACTTTGTGTCTGCTTTTGGTCAATAAACCTGATGACTAAAGAGAGAACAGTCTCCAGAGTTTTGATGGAAGGAAGGTATTTATAATACTTCCTGCCAAGTTATACAGTCTACATAACGAGGGAGGCCCAAGTTATACAGTCTACATAACGAGGGAGGCCCAAGTTATACAGTCTACATAACGAGGGAGGACCAAGTTATACAGTCTACATAACGAGGAGGCCCAAGTTATACAGTCTACATAACGAGGAGGCCCAAGTTATACAGTCTACATAACGAGGGAGGACCAAGTTATACAGTCTACATAACGAGGGAGGCCCAAGTTATACAGTCTACATAACGAGGGAGGCCCAAGTTATACAGTCTACATAACGAGGGAGGCCCAAGTTATACAGTCTACATAACGAGGGAGGCCCAAGTTATACAGTCTACATAACGAGGGAGGACCAAGTTATACAGTCTACATAACGAGGGAGGCCCAAGTTATACAGTCTACATAACGAGGAGGCCCAAGTTATACAGTCTACATAACGAGGAGGCCCAAGTTATACAGTCTACATAACGAGGAGGCCCAAGTTATACAGTCTACATAACGAGGGAGGCCCAAGTTATACAGTCTACATAACGAGGGAGGCCCAAGTTATACAGTCTACATAACGAGGGAGGACCAAGTTATACAGTCTACATAACGAGGGAGGCCCAAGTTATACAGTCTACATAACGAGGGAGGCCCAAGTTATACAGTCTACATAACGAGGGAGGACCAAGTTATACAGTCTACATAACGAGGAGGCCCAAGTTATACAGTCTACATAACGAGGGAGGCCCAAGTTATACAGTCTACATAACGAGGGAGGCCCAAGTTATACAGTCTACATAACGAGGGAGGCCCAAGTTATACAGTCTACATAACGAGGGAGGACCAAGTTATACAGTCTACATAACGAGGAGGCCCAAGTTATACAGTCTACATAACGAGGAGGCCCAAGTTATACAGTCTACATAACGAGGGAGGCCCAAGTTATACAGTCTACATAACGAGGGAGGACCAAGTTATACAGTCTACATAACGAGGGAGGCCCAAGTTATACAGTCTACATAACGAGGGAGGCCCAAGCCGTACTGTCCATACCAGTTAGTACATGTTGCTTGAAACCACATCCAATTCAAGTCAAGTGTATTTATATATCACATGTTATACAGGTGTAGACACAATGTCGTTCAAAATAATTAACAAGGATTAAAACATGTATGTAATAATGTATTGCAATTAAACAAAGGATAAGATAGCAATACACTTTGATATCTAACTAAAAGAGAGAGTAGGACCACAATGACTTAAGAAGGGGGTGCAAAAGGTAAGATATTTGCCAGACCCACAGACATCTTGAACTTGTGTTTTTCTTTGTACCCTCCTGTCACTTGACATCTGTGTGTGTGTGTGTGTGTGTGTGCGTGTGTGTGCGTGCGTGCGTGTGTGCGTGTGTGCGTGCGTGCGTGCGTGCATATCAGCACCTCCGAGAGCAGTGGCACTACACCAAATCAAAAGGCTCCATGTGTGATTTGCGTGCACGTAACTCAATCAAGAATGACACTTTTTGCGTTTGCGCGCCCAGTGAATGAACGTGCATGCGTTCAGCGCACCGCCAGCACTGTCTCTGCTGCTCCCATAGAGTTATAAGGCTCCTCCCCGACGCTGTATAGATCTGATATGTTTGAGTCTCCTCTCCGGAGAAGAACCTACCAAGTCTTAGCCAGCTCAATGAGACCCAACATCATGTGGATCACAGTGATACAGGTCTTTCACTGGCTGCCAGGTTTCTCACTCACCATTGTACCTTGTAGAAGACGTGTAGAAGACAGGAAAGCACCATAGGAAGCACCATAGAAGACTGATCTGTCGGCAACTCCCAAGTTTGTTGATAGTAGGAATGAAAACAAAGACGCACCACCATTAGAGGTGGGCTGGAGGGCTTGTGTCCATAGAAAAAAATCGGCTTGTGATTGGTTGTCAGTGTGGTAGGGACTAGGGAGCACTCCGCTGTGTTCATTTGGAACGCACGCAACTGGTTATACCTAAACCTAACTTTAACCTTAACCTCACAAAAACTATGCCTTAACCTAACACTATCTAACCCTAATAGGGCCAAATATATACTGGCCCAGGGGCCCTCATGGGGGTTAATCCGTCCCTGAACAAAAACTATGCCTAAACCTAACCTTAACCCTAACCTACTTTATCTGCTAAAAAAGTAGTCCACAGTTGTTGGTAAAATAGTGGCAGCAGCAGGAATCAATACCAGGAGGTGATGGGTTGGGATTCTAAGGACAAGCGAGGCATGCTACCAGGATAAGGTTTCTCGAATGTGAGAAAGCCCGGCCGCCCCGCCCTACTAGTAGTAGCCGGCGGTGTAAAACAAGAACCTACGGACAAATTAGCCAACAGGCCGACATCCGGCCTCTACACACGGGCGGTGCCCCAGAGACAATTTCAAATGATTTGTTTACATCTATTTGTGTACAAACAGAACCAAAATGGAACTGTATGGGTCAAACCAAGAGCCCCAATGAATAAGGCATTACGTATTGAGAATACAAGACAGAGAGGGAAGGAGGGAGTGAAAAGGGAAATTACTGAAGGAAGGAAATAGCCATTTGGAGACGGCATTGTGTTTGAATGTAAACTGTAAAATCTTGTGTTTGTGTAAATCTTCCAGAGCTAAATGAACACTCCGGAGTGTGTGGTGTAGTGAACAAATGAAATGCATCCATTCCATCCCATTATCTATAGAGTTTATTCACTGCACTCTGCCCAACCCTGCATCCTGGATGCTGTCTAAACAAACCAGGAGAGAGAGAGAGAGAGAGAGAGAGAGAGAGAGAGAGAGAGAGAGAGAGAGAGAGAGAGAGATTAAAATGAAGTGAAAGAAATCAAATAACCTTTTTTTTAGCTGACAAAACAGAAATGTGATAAAGGATTTAAATGCTAAAGATGATTCACATTAGGACTGAAAATGAAACTATTGGAGAGAGAGAGAGAGAGAGAGAGAGAGAGAGAGAGAGAGAGAGAGAGAGAGAGAGAGAGAGAGAGAGAGAGAGAGAGAGAGAGAGAGGAGGGGGGGAGGGGGAGGAGGGGGATCGGGACAACAGACGGATAGAGAGAGAGAGAGAGAGTCTGAGACAGCAAGAGAGAACAGATCAGAGGATTGAACAAGTAAAGGAGACGTATGGAGAATCAATGGTTTGTTGTGACTATGTGAATATTTCTAAAAGAGAGAACATAATGTGATTATGTGAATATTCCTAAATGAGAGAATACAATTGCTTCTCTTTCAACTCTAGAAGGAGCAGGACACTTAATTGTCTCTTGAAGACAAACCTTAAATGGACTCACAGCTAACATAGGAACACCATTTTTTTTGTTGTAAAAGACGAATGGTTGTAGGAGTTAAATGTAAACAATACACGGGGGGAAAGAAATATAAAAACAAAGAAAAGGCAGATGGAGAGAAATAGGAGAATACAATGATAGGCCTATGATTAAAAGAGAGTGGAGAAAAGAAGCTTATAAAGAACATTGTATGCTTGTATCTCCTGGGGAGAGCAAATCTGCAGAGAGAGAACAAAAACAACAAGCAATGCTAAAGGCTAAAGGGTGTGAGAGGAAAAAGACAAGGGGATTAATTTAAAGAAAGCAATAACGGAGGAAAACATGTCTCCATGTGCTGAGTCAGACTAGGAGAAGAGAACAAAGTGAGCCATTATAATGACATAATTTAGGATGACTCATCATCCCGACACGATTTCATGCTCCCTATTAAGAGACAAACAGTCACAGTGAAACAGAAATACAGTGACACACACACCGCCACAGCAAAGACACTTAGAACTGAGGTAATGTCATTTGTCCGACCTTCCGTTATAGTCAAACCATTAAAGACGTAGTGTTTAAAGTTTAAAGACGTGAAATGAAATATATGCTTTTCACACTTTTAGACCATATCCGTGGTCATCATATGGGCATACCTAACAATGGATGCAAAAACAATGGGACATTTTCCAATTTGTGTGTATTTTTATATCAAAAGTCCATAAAAATCCAATTTCAATTACGTCCTTTGAACGAAAACGTGATGTGTGATGGCGTGTCGAGTCCTGCTGCATGAATAAATATGAATCTTGATTTTCACATAAATGTGAATCCCTAGACTCCTTCAAAACCGATCTCAAAGAGCACCTACGGATGGCTGCAACTCGAAACTGGCCCCTGTAAAAAAGTCAAAGTCCCCCCTTTTTCCCACACTGTACATGTTTTTGTTGATGAATTGAAAATGGAGGACCCTGATGTAAACAAGTCTTCCAGGTTTCATCCTCGTAGCATAGTTTTTGTATTAACTTGTGCTTTCGTTTGAAATGTACCCATTCTACATACTGTGAATACACATTTCAATCAATCAATCAATCAATCAATCAATCAATCAATCAATCAATCAATCAATCAATCGTCAAAGGATAGCTGAATTAGGGCTCCAGCTATAGAGTCCTGGGAGCACTTTTGTTGGGGTCCCCCAGGGGTCTTCAACAGGGGGTCCAGGACATCAAATCTCTTTATAAATAGCCAGATGGTCTCAATGCAATACAATGTGAGCTTGTATATTGGCTTTTCTTTTTGCTGAAGGCTCTCCCCCCAGAATAGGAACTCTAGCGTTCATGTGGTTAAAACGTACCGTTCTACAGCAGGTCAGACTGTTATACTACCATAGAGTGACTTTGGACAGTAAAATGTTTTCATTAATCATTTGAAATGAACAAGGTAATAAGGCATACTTGCAGGCAGGCTCTTGTACTGTATAGCTTTTCTCGCTATAAGGTGTACCGAGGGTATTTTCACTGTTAAAGTGCACATAGCTGAGTCAGCCGTTTTCTACAGAAAAAATAGTTGTCTGGCAGTTTATCCCGACATTAATAAGAACAGAGCAAACACTCACAGACACTCCGGACAGTCTGAATTGTGTAGTTGTGGAACAATGTCAGGGAGGTTATCATGTCTGGGCATTCTCTGCCGGTTCGGGAGCACAGAGGAAGTGTGTGCGTGCGTGCGTGCGTGAAAAACTTCAAATATTTATATAGCAGCATATTTTTTTATTTTTATAATACTGTACATACTGTACAGAATCGCAAGAGGGGTTCCCATCCAGAAGGGAAGGGTTATACAAAAAGGGGTTTCTGCCTATAATGGGATAAAGGTAGTTCTGCCATGTTGATATGCAACAAACAAATAAATACATAAATACATACATACATACATACATACATACATACATACATACATACATACATACATACATACATACATACATACATACATACATACATACATACATACATACAGTGCAGCATAAGAATAAAACAACTCAGTAAAAGGCCCTACCTGCACCACAGACCAATCAGAAGCCTCAAGGTTATTTTCTCGGTTGGCACCCGCCTACCTTGGAGATAGGAGACTTTCCAGACTTTCCAGTTGGTACTGCTGTTGCCTCATAGCAGTAGGTCCTGTGTTCGATTCCAGCTGGGGATGCTGTGGGCGCTGGGGGCGTGTTCATTTCTCTGCGTCATCAGTGCCCATACCCTAGGTGGGGTTGGCAAAATCCCCTGGGATAGGTACCATCACAAAAACATGCAGTAATCCTTATCCTGGTCTCTATACCAGGATTAACTGGTTGGAATAACATATTCCTACTACGTCCAACTGGGGAAACTCCCTCCTGTCAGGTGAAAAGAAACGGCTTGGACTCCTCATAGCCTACATTGAAAGATCATGAGGTCAGTCCGTTGCTCAGTGGGTTACAAAAATAAGAAAGGTGGCATAAGAAATGTGACCCCCTCCACCCGATCCCCCCTTTTACTATGTACTTTTTTGTACATAGAGTGTTTGGTATTATGATGATGTTGATGAATTGAATACGTAGGCTCTCAATGGAAACAAGTCCACAAGGACGTTTTTATGTAAATCCTTTTAAACCAAGCACATGACAGTACTCATGCTTCCGCCATATGTTTCCTGTTTTTGCACCTTTAAAGTGCCAAGAGTTCCTAGAGACATTTTCTGTCACGCACGCACGCACGCACGCACGCACGCACGCACGCACGCAGCACACACGCACAAAATAGGTTTTCTTTCTTTCTTTTTCTTTCTTTCTTTCACTTGTCTGTGACAGTGATGAGGAAGACATGCACAAAGTGCATTTGATACTCTCTCTCTCTCTTTCTCTCTCTCTCTCTCTCTCTCTCTCTCTCTGTCTCTCTCGTTCTCTCCCGTCTCATGCACTTTGAGACAATAATTTATTTAATGGAATACTTTGGACCTGTGAATGTCATTTTTATTGCACCATTTCAAAAGTGTCAGTGGGCCTGTTCTTTATGGTGTGTAGACTGTGCACCTCGCGTCCCTCCATTATTCAGCAGGGTTATCTAATATTCATAACTAAATGAAAGCTGTTCCATAATGTAGTGTGAACGATGGAGGCATGGGACACCTAGAGATGGTAGGGGAGGAATACATGACAAGCGGACAAAGATGGTGCATGTGTGTATTAGGGGCAGAAGAAGAATTTTCATAAAACTGCAATTTTCATTGGCTCCTAAAACCTTCATTTTTACACTTAAAAAAATGCACTCCCGATGTCCAAAGTTCACGTGTAGATATTTTCGTGCGTTTTGATCAAAGAGTTAGATTTGAACTGTTTTTCATAATTCAAAATGGTGGGTCAGAGGTCAAAGGTCAGAACACGAAAGTTGTTCGGTATGAGGAGACGCATATGTGTATCGAAGTTGTATTGACGGTCAAACGGTTCATGAGTTATGGCTGTTCAAAGTTAGCATTTTCAATTGAGTGCTATAGCGCCACCCTTTGGCCAATGGTCCTGAGCTTCGCATCCTCACCGTTTGGCATAGCCCTCTACCATATTGCCAGTTTCGCGAAAACCGACTGCAGTGCACGGTCAAGCCAGAACTGCTATTTTTGGCGGAAGAAGGATGATATCCTGTTTTTATAGAATTGTATATTTGTACGTCTCTAAATGTTCTGATGAATTGAAAATGCTGGACCCTGTTGGAAACAATGCTTAATCATGGTGTGTCCAAAGAGTAACAGTTTTTGTATTGACCTGTGCTTTCGTTTGAAATGTACCCATTCTTACATAATGTGAATACAATTTTCAATCAATCAACCTTCAGGCTTGTTCCTTTAAATATCACAAATCCTATAGACTGGTGGAAGTATTGCAGGGAAGGGGGGGGGGGTCGTGTGATGCACACAGGTGATTTAACACAGCGTGTCTAGGAGATAAACCGGAAGTGGTTGGTCCGTCAGAAAAAAGGTTCCCACCAGGGCAGGAATTTCACGGCGGCCACGGCCGTCGTTGCCCCTCTCTTTGGCCTTGTGCCCCTCGAAAAAGTATATGCCCAGACGGCCACAGTGGCCGCGGTGCCCATGTGCCCCGACCGGCGCCCACAGCAGTTCATTTTACCGTTTTTCCTCTGCGCAATTTTCCAGTCATTACGGTAACCTTCCCCAAACGTCTCGCGCAGACTTGTATTGTCTGTAGGCTATTGTAGTTGTGTTGCCATTTGCCAAGTGGTTTGATTCTTTTGCGTTACTTTGCCTCCTCCCTCCTCCTCCTCCGCTCCATGCACGCATACACGCACTGACAGCTCTCACTCACACTGACACTCAGCGCTTCAGGATTATTATCACACAGAGCCCGTGTGTTAAGACTCGTCTTCATGGACATATAAACTCACAAAACAACACCACGCAACAGCATAGACTGCAGGACTCCTCCACCATTTACCACGCTATCGTCTGCTACGTTAGTTGACAGAGTAAATTGTTTAAACAGCCAACGCTGGCCACTACACGGCTAATATCGCTAGCCAAACGCTAGTAGCCAAGCACCAGAGCGCGCTCACTGTACAGTAGTGTACACCACGCGTCGCTCGCTTAATAATCATTCATTTCTGTATCAATGCGGACATAACGTGGTAAATGTTCATAAGCACACAATTGTACAAAATGCTTTTTACACTTGACTTATCTCCAGAGTCCTCAGTCCTGCAGCCCCACAATGCCATATGCCAGTCTAGCCTTAAAATCTACATTTATGTTATTCAATATATTACTTTAGCACAAAATATAGGCTTTTCTAAACCAAGCCCTCATTCAAAAGTTATGTAAGTAATTAAGTAAATGTTATTTATAAAGCACCTTTTGAAACAAAGTTAGAAGGTGCTGAACAATTTGCACAGTATAAACAATAGAAGAAAATTAAAAACAAGGAACATATCACACAGTTGTGACTATAGCAGAAGAAAAACAAACAAGGCAGAACAGAAACATAGGGCTATACAAATGAATGTAGCCTATTTAAGAAGAACTATTCTGAACCAATGTTCGCCTTTAAATTAAAAAAAATGTAATCATCCTTAACCTTTAAGCTAAAATAATGATGACCGGGGACTTAAAATCATTGTTTTAATTGATGGCCTTCATGCCCTGGCACTTGGCCTTGTGCCCTCAAAAAGTTGACCACACTAAAGGCCAAGTGGCCTTGCCCCTAAAAGGATGAAATTCCAGGCCTGGTTCCCACCCTCGTTGACTTAAACGATAGCCGAAATCTTTTCACCCTTTTATCTCGGATTCTAATCCCAGATTCCGATCAAAACGAGCTTTATTTACGGCCGATGCTGGTTGCGGTTAAAAAGAATCATGCCTCGGGTGGTCCGCGATCCTCCCGCGATAGAATTGCATATCTGTGAGCTAACCTCCGGATCACACTAGATAATTGACACAGGGGTGAAAAATGGGTTACACAATTGTGGGATAAAAATTATTTAAAAAAATAAATAAGGCACCTCACTTTTAAATGCCCTTGGCAAAATAATAGACAGAGACTGAAACAATTGTGGCAGTCAATTTTAATATAAGCTGATTGGAGACGATTGGTATAGGCCGATAACTGGAGGACCAACCGGTGGTGAGAGGTGGAGCTGACTGGCGAATGAATGACTGTTCTGGCAAAGACAGAAGGGAGGGGGAAAAAAACAGAAACAGACACCCCACACGGCAATGCACGTAACGACATAGTTCTCTTTTCTTGTTGCTTTCCTCTCCCTTTTCTCCGTAATTTAGTCGTTATGTCGTTATGTCAATCGATTAGTCTCAGTGGGGACACGTTGGCAACAACAGCCAATGTCACTCCGAGATGAGGTGGAAAGTCTGGTGCCGTGAGGTTACTGCTAGTGCCAAGGCTCTCTTTTGTTGTTTTTCTTGTTTTTTGCCCCAGTATTTCAGAAGCTAGACTTAGAAAGATCTCAATTGACTTGGCCTGTGGCCAAGTGCCCCTTGGACGCAAGCTTCTGCCCTCCCCACATGGCTTCCTCCCCCGAACACGGATGCACCATGCTGGATTCAAACGCACAACTCCGCGGTGATGGGCACTACGCCACCCGAACGCCTATAACGACAATATAGTTCTAGTGTGAGCCAGAGAGAGACAGAATGGTTTTTTGACGACAAAGGAGACTGAGTGTGCTCCACCCAGTCACTCAGATTGTGTGTGTGTGTGTGTGTGTGTGTGTGTGTGTGTGTGTGTGTGCGTGCGTGCGTGCGTGCGTGCGTGCGTGCGTGCGTGCGTGCGTGCGTGCGTGCGTCTGTGCGCGGGCGAGGGCATGCATGCATGCGCATGTCATCATCACAGTGGCTGGGTCCCTGCATGCCTCAGTGATTCCACGCCCCCTCCCCTCCTCTTCACCTCCATCTCTTCCCACCACACCTCCATCTGTCCATCTCTCTCTCTCTCTCTCTCTCTCTCTCTCTCTCTCTCTCTCTCTCTCATTGTTCTAGCAATTGTTCTCTAACAGCAAGTATGCACACTGTCAAATCCTCAGTGTTAATTCAACTCTGAGAGTATACAAACGTAACCAAATGGACCCGTAGTGGTCCATCTCAGAGTTACAAATGGATACACACTGAGGATTTTACAATGTGTCAATTGTTAATGGAATGCCTGCAGTTCTATCTCTCTCTCTCTCTCTCTCTCTCTCTCTCTCTCTCTCTCTCTGTCCAGTCTAATTAGGTGTAAAGAGTGTCCACCCAGGGTAGGAATTAGATCATGGATTGCTGCAGCTTTTTTTTCTTCCTCCACTGCGACTGATTTTGATCTCAAATCTAACAAGACAGTATAACTGCCTCTAGGGCCAAAATCATGACATAAAGTTACGCATGCACACGGCCGCGTGCACAAACGCACGCACGCACGCACGCACGCACGCACGCACTTTCCTTACATTTACTGTACTGGTTTCCATGGCAACAGAAGGGCGAGAGATACATTTTCAAATACATTTGAATAATTTCTGCTGTTTGGCTTAAAATATTTCATTCCAAGTGACTGCACCATTTGCTTTCAAAGCTATATCAAGTTACGCTTGCCTACATGTAGAACAATTATTTCTACAGAAAATGAACATTTTGTAAGCAAGTTCTTTCTAAATTGCAACATGACTTCAACTTTGTTTACACAATTTAATTTGACATAGTTGCTCTGTTTTGATTGTATTAAATGGAATGAAATGAAGTAGAGCAGAGACTTTGATTGATTGATTGATTGATTGATTGATTGATTGATTGAATACTTTATTAACGGTATTCAATTCATAGACTATAGAGATAAAGATAACCAGAGAGGTACAGTAGGGCTCTGATATGCGTGCGTGCGTGCGTGCGTGCGTGCGTGCGTGCGTGCGTGCGTGTGTCAGACGCACAGCCCATGTCCTAATGTTACACTATGTTTATATGCAGTGTCAATGCAAAATCTCCGATCTACAAGCTCACGACGCGCTGCGATGTGACGCGTCTGTGAGCTTGTAGATGGGTTATTCTTTTGCTATTTTCGAAAGAAACTTCACTCACTGCTTTCTATACCTATAATTGTGGACTTGCCAGACGTGCCAGTAAACTTGAGAGAAGTGTGATGTCTAGATATATGAAGCCGTTTTTAAATCCTGTCAGTCTATTTTCTCTTCCGTTTCAAAATAATCTTCAGTTCCCTTGGTGACTGGTGACGCTCACACAGCGTGGGGTGCATGGCAGTGTAAGTTCAAGGCCATAAGCTTTCAGTGAATATAAAGAACATTTTACTCAAGTAGGCTACAGTACAGTTTTGAGTGACTTATACTTTACTTGAGTATTTCATTTTTTTCAACACCTTTTTTACTCCACCACAATTATAGTGACTAGTTACTTTGCATTTAGATTGTTATTACAATTATTATTTTATATTTTATATTATATTTTATACTTTGGCCATTTGAAAATAGCAGATCTACAAGCTTACAATGTTGTACATTTTAGTAAAGTCAACATTTGAATACAGGGCTTTTACTATAGTAACAGGGTATTTGCACCTTGAGGTATTTGAGCTACTTTTACAGTAAGTAAAAGTACTTCTTCCACCACTGACTGCATTGAAAGGACGTCGAGGACATCGGTGTGAAAGCGTTGTAGTGACGGAGCTCTTCTATATTCATTGCCTGTTTCTGTGTTGTTTTCAGTGTGACACGTCATCCAGTGCAACAATAAATACATAATAAGAATTCATTACGTGTACGATATCTAAAGAACAACAACAACCACGACTCTTTGACAAAGACAAATCACACTGTCAGGGAGACCGTAATGCTAGAAATACTTTATTTATCAAAACCAACCAGCTTTGATAAAACAACAGAGAAAGACAATAAATTATTGAAGTAAAGCATACGTTATCAACTTAACTGAATACAGGGAAAAAAATACTTGACTAGACAAGATCACAACTCATCTCTGGGTGGAATTTGTCTGTTTTAAGCGGACAGAATTAAAATATTTGGAATGGCTGGAATGTCTTGATAGAGTGAAGCTTATGCAACGTACATGGAATATGGCTGGAATGTGTTGAAACCGTGAAGGTTATGCGAGGTATATGGAATATATGGCTGGACTCCTCGGTACAGTGGATCATTTTGAATGGTTTTAACCACTTAATCCCTATATGGTTGAACGGAGTCCCTCAGGGCTCTATACTAGTCTCTTTTTCGTTTTCTGTTATTGCTTTCGCTGAAAATAGCCGATCGATAAGCTCACAACGCATCGCGCTGCAACGCGTTGTGAGCTTGTTGATCAGCTATTTTCCACGAAAGCTTTCCCCACAGTAAGGATGCTGGGGTTTAAGTGGTTAATTGTTAACAACTATGGCACAATTGCACAAGTCGATGGCGAAGCTCTGAGGCTTCATACAAATATGGTTTTATTGTACAAACCGCAGAAAAACAGAAAAACAAACCATCCCTGAGAGCTGGAATGGCTTTCTGGGGGACAGAACAATGGAATGTGCTGATAAAAAAAAAAGCTGGGAATTTGGGAAAATACACAGGATATGGACACGCGCACACACACACACACACACACACACACACACACACACATGCACTGACAGCAAAATGACATGCAAAAGATAGGATAAGCACGTGTCTCCAGCTCTCACATGCTTATCACATTGCTTGTCCCTCTTTACTCTTTCTCACACAAAGTTTATATTTATATTGATAAAGTCAGAGGTTCTCAGATGTTTGCATGCCAAGGACCCCCTATATGTATTTGGCTGCAGCCTGCAGACCCCCCCATTCACAAAATAGCCAATCTACAATTACAAGCCCACAATACACCACATCCGGACGCCTTGTGTAGATTGCCAACTCTACAAAAACATACATTCCCATTAAAAAGCATTGGCAGAATCTGCTCTCAGAGGTAGAATGTGTGAAGGTGTGACCGTGTCCCAAGTCAGTTAAAACTGACACAGTTTCTGTCTTTTTTTACTGGCAACTTGTTTTATTGGTGAGTGACTGACGTTGGCAATTGGATAAAATAAAAATATGCGGCATGTAAAGTATATGTTTTAATTGTATGTTAGTTTCCATACTAAATTTATGTCATGAACATGGGCTGGATTGTTCTAATATTATAAAACATGAAGGTATGACACGTGTGTGTGCGTGCACGCACACATGCACTCACACACACAGTATACATTAAATAATACAATCCTGATAGGGCAGAGTAGTGATTTATGTGCAATAATAATTAATGCTGTCCTCCACATCACAGCGGATTCATGGTGAAAATTAGTTTTTGTTCCAAGGCACTAAGGCAGACAGCGATATGATTGAATGTTTAGACGGTTTTCAAGTCACCTAATACTGTGTACAGTACTTCAGACACACTGTTATCTGGCATGCTTGTGCAAGTGCTGCAGTGCGCGCGTGTGTGTTATAATTATGCGCGCCTGCACGCATTAGGGTATCTGTAACGATACGATATCTGTGGCGATATTAGGCCCTCGATAATGATAATATCACAATATTCAATATATTGCGATATTCAATGTATTGCAAGAGATTTCATCAACGATATATCACCATATATGTAACTGAAAATGAAAAATAATTATCATAAAAAGGCAAAAATCTGGAATCATGTATTCATTCCAAAAATATATTTTGCGTCACAAACTGGCCAATAAGTACATGAATCTGCCTCCTCCAAACAGTAAAACACTGACTGCAACTTTGTAACTTGTCCACAACAATGTACTACTAGTACTAACTAGTGCCTACTAGTACTAACTAATCAATATCACGATATTGGGAGGACAATTCAAATATATATTTTTATATATATATATATATATATATATATATATATATATATATATATATATATATATATATATATATAACAAGCTCACAACGTGTTGCAGAGCGATGTGTTGTGAGCTTGTCGATCGGCTATTTTCAGCGAAAGCAATAACAGAAAACGAAAAAGAGACTAGTATAGAGCCCTGAGTTTTTGTTGACAAAATGTATTTTGGAGGGCCTTGATGGCATTGTAATGGCTGATTTTACACTTGGTTGCATGCTGAAATTCTGAAAATAGCGATCTCCAAGCTCACAGCGCATCGCAATGCGACACGTTGTGGCACTATAGGTGTCACATGGACCATATGAGAAATGTGGACCTGTACAGGGACCTACCACAAGTCAATGAGGCCAAAGAGAGAAGGATGAGGCTAAGAGCTAACCCACTGCGCAGCCAGGAAAGGCAAGAGCCGCACTGCCAAGATGCACTGTGGCGTGACAGCGGAGCTAACAACACTTCAGATCATTGATGCTAGACGGGAGGGTGGGGAGGGCAGAAACTCAGGAGTCCCGGAGTTGGCGTTGGCTACAGGCTGCACTCTCACATCCCATCGGATCAATTTTACACTTGCAGAGTTAAATTACTGCTACTTTGGACTGTACAGGATGTGCGAAGCCTAGGTTGACCATGACTCATTGAAGAGGCTCATCTATAACCGTGGTTCTGAAACGTTTTCATATCAAGGACCTACTATGTGGTTGTAGGACAGACAAGTGTGTCCATTGTACACACACACACACACACACACACACACACACACACACACACACACACACACACACACACACACACACACACACACACACACACACACACACACACACACACACACACACACACACACACACACACACACACACACACACACACACACACACACACACACATGCACCAGACACATGCACCAGACACATGCCCACCAATCACGTCCTCTGCTTGCTTTCACAGACTGATGGTGACCCTCCACCCCTCACACAAAAGGAACGCTTCCTGAAAAGTAACAGGAAGTCTGGAACTCGCGCACGCAGGCACACACGCAAACGTGCACGCACGCACGCACGCACGGACGCACGGACGCTCGCACACCCCTTTAGTGAAGGAAGGTGTAAAGTTTTTAAGGTCTTTACACACCGTTGGCATAATGAATAAACAATTCTACAATCGGCAACGATTGTAGAAGGGGTCTACGATCTACAAGCTCATAATGTGACACATTGTGAGCTTGTAGATCTGCTACTGTAGGGTCTGCAGCCAAGTATACAGACATTAATTTGGAGGTCCTTGACATGAAAAGGTTTGACTAGCCACTGTCTCAACGGCACATTCAACCACTCAAACCCTTGTAGTCTTAGAGAACTGGACCACGTTTTCCGTCTACACCTAACAAAAATATCCGATCTACCAGCTCACAATGTTTCGCAAGGCAATGCATTGTGAGCTTGTAGATCTGCTATTTTGGGCTAATGTCTGCCCACCTTCCCATGGTTAATGCCACAAAAAGCACCATCCTTGGTCCAGTTCCGAGCTTTAGAGTCATTTCCAGCAGAGCATGTCTCACACAACATTACTCTCTCAGTATACGCTCCAATAAAGCTGCCTGGCAACCACTTTATAAGGCTAAAATGTTGCTGAATAAACACCCTCACGGAGGAGCCAGTCCAAGGTGTTGGATCTTTGTGGGCTAGTTTTATCGTCTGGCTCTCTGTAAGTGGCTGATTAGGATGAGTTTATATGTGGGGCTGGCTGCCGACTAGCTCTACACGATGATGTCTTACTCAACATCCACACATGCGCGCGCGCGCGCACACACACACACACACACACACACACACACACACACACACACACACACACACACACACACACACACACACACACACACACACACACACACACACACACACACACACACACACACACACACACACACAGGGGTGGGCCGTGAACACTTTTTGGCACACGTGCACCCGGAAATCATGTTGAATTGGGTAAAGTGCAGAGTCTGGGGTTCGATTCGAGCGCCCATACGAACACAATTGGCCAGTGTTCAGGGGCGGGGAGGGTGTACTCCTACGGGCTGGGGCAGCCCTGTCACTGGGGACTGGGGAGTCTTGGGGGGGAGGAGTAGGACGAAGGCTCTACGTTCTTCCGGTGGGGTCTCCTCAGTCCTCACTGGCAGGTGAGCCAGTAGGATATAACAGCAGTGACAACACACAGAAATGTTTGTGGGGAGGAATCAATTGGCATATCAATTGGCAGCAACTACCGGTACAAAGCTACAGTAGTCAGTGTCAGAGTCAAAGTGGCTGATTAAAGAGAAGTGAATGTTATAACAGTTTTAAGTAAACCTTTTTGGTTGTTGTTAAAGACAGTTACTATCCTTACATCATTGACGTGGAGTGGTATGAAGTGACAGTTTCACAAAAAGATCAAAAAGAAGTTTGGGATAACGAGCAATTAAATAACAGAAGCATGTGTGCTTCTAAAGTCCTCACCTCAGCATTCTTTGTTTGGCATAATGTCACTGTAATGTTGAGAGTTACTTTAATTCCATGTACATAGTCTGAACCCCCCCCCCCCCCCCCCCACCCCTTCCCTTTTTCTCTCTTTCCTCTATTGTTTGAGGTGTTAGAGGGGTCAAAGTTTTATCCTCGTAAGCAGAATTCTGGTTTGGATTTGGAATGCGAGCGACGTTGTGGAATGCTTGCAATCAATGGTGTTCTTATCCAGTGCGGAAACAGTTTGCTTTGATGTGTTCCAGAGGGGGGAAGTAGACTGAGGCCTCACTCAGACCTTTACTTCATTGCTGTATGCTTGTTGGATGAATGTTGTGTCATGGCCGCCCCAATGCATTTCCAATGGGAGTCACATGGTTTGACACAACATTTGTGTTGTATGAGGGGGAGGGGTGCAGTCGAAACACAGCCGAAAGCCATACAACAGCTTGTAGTCCAAAATGTGGACTACAAACCATGTGACTTCCATTGGAAATGCATTGCGGCCATGACACTACACAACATTCATCCAACAAGCATACAGCAATGCAGTAAAGGTCTGAGTGAGGCCTAAGTGCATTTCCTTAAGTACTGTACAATGTTTTAGGTACTTTTACTTTTACTTGTCTGAGGAAAATGTTGGTTTTAACTCAATTGACAGCCTTAGTATAGTTACTCGTTCATTTGCATGATCTATTTAGATTCATATTTAGATTTAGATTCATATTACATTTAGATCCTTGTTACAAAACATACATTAAGTACCAGTATTATGCCCTATTTTATTCTTCGGCTATTCTAAATAACCAATCTACAAGCTTGGCTCGTGAGCTTGTTCTGCTATAGCCTATTCGAAAGATTTTGGCAAACATTGGAAACTTTCAACTTGTGAAATAGGATCTGCATAATACATACTTTTACTTTTGGTAGCCTACTTTAAGTATATTTAGATGCCAATACTTTTGTGCTTTTACTTGAGTAAAGTAACATTTTTAATGCAGGCCTTTTACTTGTAACATAGTATTTCTACATTGTGGTATTGCTACGAGTAATTGTTCCACCATTGTTGATGTGTTGGATGGGGGGGTATTTGTGGACAGAGTATTTGCCGCATCCATCACTAAGAAGAAGGGAACACAATAAAGGAAGACCTCACAGAAAATAGAGCATTTGACCCAATCTGAAGATTGTTTTCTTCTGGGTGCGGTGGCCTTGGGCAAATTGTGTGTGTGTGTGTGTGTGTGTGTGTGTGTGTGCGTGCGTGCGTGCGTGCGTGCGTGCGTGCGTGCGAGTGTTATACTTGTGGTGGCCTAAAATGTCTCCACAAGTAGAGTAGAATTTGATCAATGGACATTGTGAGGACAATCTTCCTCCATAAAGTTTGTTTTATGGTTGAAATTATTTTTAGTTAGGATTACTGTAGCCTATAGATTCGTTTTTGGCATGTAACATTGATCGGCACGCAACACAAATGTCCAAAAATGTGAAAAAATAGGATTCATGAAATGCAGTGCTAAAATGTATTTGTCCTCACAGATATTGTAACACCAATGTGTGTGTGTGAGTGTGTGTTTACTAGTCTAATTCCATCTGATTACAGCCTTATTGTGGTATTGTTGTGTTAAGTTTCACAGGGCCCCCCTCCCCTCACTCAGTAGGCTACTCTTTTTCTCTCTCCTCATACTTAGCATTTCATTTCATTTTTGTGAAAATCCTCTTTTTGACATTCAGACAAATAAAGAAATCAAACCCAGGGTCTGTTCTCATGTGTGTGCATGGTGTCGTGATGGAACTGTATGGAAAACTGTATGGAAACTTTAACTTACAATTATATATTTTGCATCAAAATATTCCTAATTTATTTTACTGCTTGTCAACGTCAGGATAAGGGAACTCCAGGGGGTCCAGGAGGGGCAAAATGATAGTTGAGCATTAGGAACCAAATGGACACTTAATAAGGGTCTGAAAAGCTGTTAACCAAAACCGGGAAAGCATCTGTGTCATTTTAGATTTTTAACGTTGGCTATTAAACAAATAGCAGCTGTACAAGCTCACAGCACATCACTTCATGCTGCGCTGTGTGTTTGTACATCTTCTATTTTGTAGATGTACGTTTTGCTAACGTGTGATAATGATTTAGAAGACATTTGTAGAATGGGCCTCAGGTCTTAATGGGATAAACTAACAGGAGGATGTTTCAGTGTAGATTGGGGTCCAAGAGATAACAAATCATATCAAATGGGGTTCCGTGGCATGATGCATGTGGGGGTCTTTCATATCAAAAAGGTTGATAATCACAAATATAGGTGATAGGTGATATTCACACTCTGGGTGGACGACGGACGTATCATGGCATGAACAACATGAAGAACATGCTTCTGGAGTGTAAGGGCCTTTAGTGTGGTCTTTGTAAAAGGACAAATATGCAGTGGTCAGTTGTTCTACCAGTGGTTCCCAAACCTTTCAGCATGTGACCCAAACGAGAAATTAGACATTTGCCCGCCAGGACAACCGACTAGTGAAAATAGCAGATCTACAAGCTCACAACGCTTGTAGATCAGCCATTTTCACTAATTTTTAAACATTTGTTTTTTTTATGGATTTTCTTTTATTTCTTCTTCTTCTTTCTTCTTGAAATAAAATAATTTAATTTGTTTTTAAGTCATGATATTTTTTGGAAAATAATAATTAAAAACAAAATGTAGGAAACAAAAAAGAAGGGCACCATAAAAAAGTGTAAATGTGTGTGTGTGTGTGTGTGTGTGTGTGTGTGTGTGTGTGTGTGTGTGTGTGTGTGTGTGTGTGTGTGTGTGTGTGTGTGTGTGTGTGTGTGTGTGTGTGTGTGTGTGTGTGTGTGCGTGTGTGTGTGTGTGCGTGTGTGTGTGTGTGTCTCAGCGAGGGGGCCGAGAAGGACACGCACACTCACACTTTTCATGGTGTGTCAGAAAGATCTCATCTATGACCCAACGCAGGCGGGCCGGTTGGCGCTGGCGTTGGCGCTGGTGCTGGTGCACGGTCACCTCTGGAGCATACTTCAACACCTGGAGGGAGGGAGGGAGAGAGAGAGAGAGAGAGAGAGAGAGAGAGAGAGAGAGAGAGAGAGAGAGAGAGAGGATAACATTTAATGAACTGTTGTGTAGAAACCTCTTATCTCTCTTTTTCTTTTTCTAAATTAACGCCCTGCTTGATCACACAAGTGGCACGTTTTGAGCTTGTAGATCTGCTTTATTTTTTGCTACTTTTGAATTTGAATCCTATGAAGAGTAACAGTTTCCACCCGACAGAGACAAAATAAAAGTTCTTATGAGGATTGATTGCATAATTTGTCACTGTTTGGGCAGCCGCAGAAATGTAAAAATAAATAAATAATAAACTAATGCGATTCAATATTTTCCACAAACCCATGGACTTAACCAATTTCAAATCTTCCCTTACTTTCAATTCTTAAATACACAATAAGCCGACAAGCTCACAACGAGTCGCAGAGGTGTGAGCTTGTAGATCAGCAATGTTTAATACTCTTGTACGACGAAGTAGGGCACTACTTAAAAAACTAAAGTTTAAACATGGAGATACAAGGTTTCTGCCTGATAGTGATGATACAGTATGTGTGTTATAAAGATTTGACAGTGAAAGTAGAGATAAGTCAGTACTCATCAGACAAGTCAAATTGCATCCTAAAAAGCCTGTGATGGACAAATGTAAACAATCCCACAAAGTAGAAGAGAAGAAAACACATTACGCTGCAGATTCAAGCGCAGTACAAAATATTATAAATGGTTGGCTACAAAATAAGTGGTTTCTTTAGCTTAGTGTGCAAAGAGCCCCTTTTTGCCTTTGTTCGCGAAAAATAAATTTTTTGTAGCAAGCTGCATTCTCACTGAGCCCCTGAATTATGAAGCCGTTTCTCAGGCCTTGTCTATAGAGGCATAATATTTCATTGAAATTGGGTCCAACAGTTTCCGTCCTGTAGATTTCGCCGGGTGCCAATTGCGGTGTCCAAATGGGTTAGGAATACAGAAATGGCTCTGCGAAGGGTTGACGGCGAAATGATTTTCTGCTTGAAAGCCCAGACGCTCTGATTAATGTTCCCTGGCAATCACACGGCCTTCTAAGTCATAATGTGCTTCTACAGTACAAGCGCAATATACACACACGCACACACGCACACATGCACACACACATGCACACGCTCACACACACGTATGTTTTTATTACTATACTTTTGAGGACAGTACCATCTTAGGATGGCTTTTTTCATCATAATTGCCATTGTACCCCAATTTTTTAGGGCAAATCGTAACCCTAACCCCTGATCCTTAAACCTAACCCCAATCACAAACCTTGTAGCGTAGATACGTCTAGTCATAGTATCAATAAGAGATATGAAAATATTTATATTAACCTTCTACCCGCCAGGATTAGAATTAATCCCCCCGTTTTACCCTTATTTTGAAGAGCCAAAACCCGCGACCGGATGTTGCACTATATAATATAGTAGAGTTTTATATATATTTTTCTTTCTTTTTCACCGAATGGGTTACCACTCCCAGATTGGTGTTTCGGTCATCTACCTCATGCAGTTTGACGGTCATCTTGGCGGCCTGACAGGTGCAGCCATTGTTCCAGTTCTGGGTGCCGCAGCCGCAGTTTCCCCCGCAGCGTTTGACCAGCAGACAGCGGGGGAAGAAGACGGCGCTTGTGGCACGCAGCTCCTCCCGCAGGTTCACTGAGTAGTTCCTGGGCGTGCAGCTGTAGCGCTTCACGTCGTCGTACAGGCGGTCCAGATCAACTGGGGAAGGAGGATGAAGAACATGTATTTGTATTTGTGTCAAATGAGCCACAATCCCTTCCTAATAAGTAGGCATGTAACGATATATCGTATATGGATATATATCGATATTAATCCCGACGATATGAATCGATTCATTGAAATTAAAAAATCGGCTGGTGTGTGATGTGAAATGTGAGCTTTAGTCATATTCCATCATATTCAAGTGCCTTTGGAGAGAAATGATAGTCACTTTCAGTAGTACAGCACTGTAGAGGGGTGTCTGTGACTGTGCCCAGGTGATGATGGTCGTTGATACTCATCAAGGAAGGCAATTATGTTTCTGCACTGTCAAAAGTAATGCTACTTTTTTGCAATGTAGTTAAATAAAAAATCTCAGGGGGGAGATAAATTATATAAAATTTTAAAAACGGTAATTTTTCTTTAAAATATATATATTTTTTTTAATATCGTGAAAAATCGTAGAGACTGACATTTTGTCGGGACTCCCACGGGTCACAGGATTCCCGCAGGATTCCCGCGGGATGGGATTAATATTTTTATTAATCCCGTGATCGGGACGGGACGGGAATGAAAGTCAACAGGAGCGTGCAGGAGCGTGAATGACATTTTCAACTGGTCGCGCTGCCAACCAAAAGAACAGAAGCGCCCATCTTTGTTGTAGTCATCTTTCAGTGAGCCAACACATACCCCAGTAGTGCTAATGCTTCCAGGCTCCGCTCCAACTGGGAGAGGATGAAAACTTCTTTCATGTAATCCAGTGGACGTTTCATAAAGTTTAATATGACGACATCGCAGTGCGGCCGTGCATGATTCTGCATCACGCCGGTGATGTGATTATAATCGATTATTTATAGCCAGATCATCCTGATGCATTTGTTTCCCCTGGCAGTGGCAACGTTGCAACTTGCAATTGTGATGCTACGTTAGCTACATGCTAACGCTGTTACTGTTGGCACTTGCTTGGCTCCCTGAACAGCTGTCTGAGGCTGAGCGAATGTTCTACAATACATCGTCTCCCTTCTTTCTCCCAAACGAGTCCCATACACCAGTGGTTCCAAAACATTTTCATGTCAAGGACCCCTAAATCAACATTTATTAGCCCGCGGACCCCCATTTGAAAAGATGCCAGGGACCCCCATAAGAGAAGATCTGTATTACGTTTATTACTGTGTGTAAAAATTATTTATATTATGTTTTTATTGGCTATTATATATCTCAACAATTGACAAAGCACTTGTCAACAGTCAGAACTGTTCTTGGTTTTGTTTTAATATTATAATATTAATATTCATATATATATATGAATAGGATATACTGTATTTGGTAGTCAAAGTTAGGCTATCTGTCTTGAGAAGCAGGAAGAGATAGATAGATAGATGGATAGATGGATAGATGGATAGATGGATAGATAGAATAACTTTTCCTAATGGAAAAAAAAACAGGAGCGGGATGGGAGCGGGAGTAATTTTGAGTGGGAGCGGGATGGGATCAGGAGTCATTCTACAGGAGTGGGACAGGATGGGATTTTGTTTTTTACTCTGGCCCAGGATTGGGACAGGACAGGATTTTTTCTGCAGGAGTGGGATGGGACAGGAGTGAAAATCCACTCCCGTGTCAGTCTCTACGTGAACCTCATATCGTGATACGAATCGTATCGTGAGTTGAGTGAATCGTTACATGCCTACTAATAAGTGACAGCTCCTCTTGACAGTAATGCAGAAACTGATCGCCATTGGCAGACGTGACCATTTGAACGTTTCAAAGGGCCTGCCATTTGGCACTTCAGTGGAATACAATACAGGGAAAGATCAGGAGCCTATTTTTTCCCAGTTTTTCACGTGTTTATGAGATGACAGTACTTCGTTAGACCCCTTGGTGTGGTTGTTTGTGCAATAATGTCTTCCCTTTGTATTTATACATACAACAACAGCTGTAGTTGCGGCTTCAGTTCAGGTGGATCACCACCCATCACCACCCACCAGGCAAACTAGGCATACTTAATGAATTGGTGGGTGTGTCCACATAAAAATAAAAATAAACTCATTCCGGCCAATCACAAGTTGCGTCCTCACTTTTGTCTTCAATCTGTGTTACGCAATGTTTGTGTTTACACGAACACTCACAATTGTCCAACAATGTCAATGGCATTTAATGTTTGTGTTAACACATAGCACATACACTAAAAGCTGGACATAGGAGGGACTAGCACCCCTCAATACCTGATGATCATGTTTTAGGGTGGAAAAAAATCACGGCACTCCATCGTTTAAGTAAAAACAGTAGGAGATCATTGGAGGATGAGAAAATAGTGTAGAAATGGTGTAGACGTTGTGGTGGTATTCACATCCAAAGCTACCTGACGTAAGTTGATGAAATGTGAACAGAGACAGAGCGACATAGAGAAAGAGAGAGAGAGAGAGAGAGAGAGAGAAGCAGTTTCGACCGACTGGTTATCAATTCTGACATGATCAGATGGCAATGGTCACCATCACCATCACCTCATCGTGCACGCACGCACGCACGCACGCACGCACGCACGCACACACGCACGCACGCACACACACACACACAAACACACACACACACACACACACTCACGGATACAGGTACAGGTACAGGCACTCTGAGACTGTACAAATGGAAACAGTGGACCCGTGGTGTTACATTAACACAAATGCTTTTACAGTGTCTATTGGGGACCCAGAGATAAAAATTAATAAATCACACCCAGTGCGAAGCGAGCGGTGTCTTTGATGAGTTGATTTCATTAAGCTACAGGAACAATGTTAAATTCCTGTCCATTCATTTCGAGGCTGCTCAACAGCACCGCTCGTGGCTGCAGCTGTTGTTGCTGTACTCAATAATGTGGACTAATGCAGGGGTTCTCAACCTGTGGGTCGCGACCCCTCGGAGGGTCCCGAAATTATTTTGGGGGCTCCCCAGATGATTTTCCAAAAAACAAAAAGAAAGAAAAGAAATATTTTTTTTGCAACTGAATGGCTGGAAAATTGAAATCGAGAGTTTACATAATACACATTGTGCATGCATAAACTTTCCTTAATGATTACATCTGGTTCCAGTATATATTTGATATATTTTCTCTATTATTAAGGTTATTGTAGCGGTCAGTTTGTATTGGGGTGGGGAGGGGGGCGTGGCGTGGCGTGGCGGGGGTCACGAGACATGGCCAAAGCATTTCCGGGGGTCCCCAGCCAAAAATGTTGAGAACCCCTGGACCAATGCATATCGAACTGCGGGTCCTTAGAATTAATAGAATCACTGCTTTAGTTACTTTCCACCTGCAGACCAGAGGTGTCAAATGCCCTAAAAATGCAGTGAAGGTGCATCTAATGGCTCCAGAGTGGAGAGTCTGTGTTGCTTATTTAGGTTGTGTTGAGAAACGTTGAAATAAAACACAGCTATATAGTGCAACAACCTGGACTGAATGGCTGCTGTGATATATTGGCTTTGATACAAAAGAATGTGTGTTTGTGTGCGTGTTTGTGTGTGAGTGTGTGTGTTTGTGCGTACGTGTGAGTGAGTGTGTGTTCACAAATACTAACCTTAGCTACCGGGGGTTTCCATTCAACATCACACTAGTAACACTCCACTGTACAATGCTCTATATATAGGGCCTATTGATCCATCCAGAGTGCATTGTACAATTCTACCCAATTAACTCTCAGGGTTACCAACACAATGCTGGGAGAGAGAGAGAGAGAGAGAGAGAGAGAGAGAGAGAGAGAGAGAGAGAGAGAGAGAGAGAGAGAGAGAGAGAGAGAAAGAGAAAGAGAGAGAGAGAGAGAGAGAGAGAGAGAGAGAGAGAGAGAGAGAGAGAGAGAGAGAGAGAGAGAGAGGAAGGGGCACATGTATTAATGGTGTGTTGATTAAGGTTTTCTTTGAGCAGTTCTATTGACCAACAATGGATCTTTGTTTGCTCATATTTATAGAACTATAGAATAGTGCATGCCCGTTGGGGGGTGAACAGGTGTTCATTTAGGTTTTCTGAGCTCAATTGCACCCAAAAAACATGAACTTTAAACATTCAGTAGATTTTCTGTGGTCTGGGGTTTTCTGGCTCAAACAAGTGCTCTGATTTTCCTGCTGTTTGTGATGTCACAGCCTGCAAATCCCATCTATGTCAATGCGGGATTTGCCAACAGATGTCACTGTTTTCACTGTTTTGCCTGTTTTCATTGCAGCTCAAAGGGCTTACAAACCCCATAGAAAACTCCAGGCCACAGAAAATCCACTGAATGTTCAAAGTTCAGGTTTTTTGGGTGTACTTGAGGTCATAAAACCTAAAAGAAAAACAAAAAATAAACAGGTTTAGTCAGTATCGCTGTGTGTGTCTAAATATGTCAACATGAGGCTATGTGTGCTCATGACGGCAAAGAGAGATGTGGTGATGGGGAAAGGAGGGCCCCTAGCACAGACCCATGGGTAAGTGGTTACCAGTTAAGGATCAGTCGAGGTATATGGTGGCGACCCAAGTGGTTAGGGCACATAAGGCTCCATTTTCGTCACCCCTTATCCCTAAACTTCTTTGCCTTTTTTTTTTCAAAAACATTTTTTAATAGTTAAAAAAAAAGATTACAAGCTCACTGTAGATTGACTAGTTGAACTATTCAAAAATGTTTTTCAAAATAGTAAAAAATGGCAAAGAAGTTTAGGGATAAGGGGTTTAGCGGTGATGAAAATGGAGCCCATAATGCTCTGATCAGCGAGTCCTTGGTTCGATTCCCCAGCGGACCGGATCTTTTGCTGAACGTCTTTGACAGCACAGTTTGATTTATTTTTGTCATATTTTAGTCATCAGAAATGTTTAATTTGAGTCTGGTTTCAGTTGACTAAATATATGTAATTTTTGGATTTAGGCCTGGATAGCGTCGTAATGCACGTTGGTTTAACACTGTTGTTTTAAATGTGCTCTATAAATAAAATAGATTGGATTGTGTGTGTGTGTGTGTGTGTGTGTGTGTGTGTGTGTGTGTGTGTGTGTGTGTGTGTGTGTGTGTGCGTGCGTGCGTGCGTGCGTGCGTGCGTGCGTGCGTGCGTGCGTGCGTGCGTGCGTGCGTGCGTGCGTGCGTGCGTGCGTGCGTGCGTGCGTGCGAGCGTGTGTGTGTGTGGTCACACAACTTTTGTGTATAAGCGTGAGTGTATTTCTGGATAAGAGTAATCTAAGGAAAGCAGTGATGTGGAACTATGCCCTGATAGAGAGAGAGAGAGAGAGAGAGAGAGAGAGAGAGAGAGAGAGAGAGAGAGAGAGAGAGAGAGAGAGAGAATGAGAGAGAGAATGAGAGAGAGAATGAGAGCGAACTAGAAGAAGTGCACAGGTCTCCACCAGGATTGATATTTGGATTAAATCTGAAGGACTATTCTAAAATAAGTGTTGCACATAAATGGGCCTCCTGGTGGCGCTCGAAAAGGCAGAATTGAAAAATGCAGGCCAGTTTTTTCTTGGGCTTTTAGGGAGTGTGCAAAAAAGGTTTTACGCAGAATGGTGCAGTTATGTGTAAAGACGTGACTGGGCCTGTTATAGCGCCACCATCAAGCTGATTTGAAAAATGTCAGGTGGCATTTCTTCCTCAGCCTAGTGGGATGATGCATGCACAGTTTCACCACAATCGGACACTGCATTGATGATTTGCGGCATTTTGTACAAAACGCTATAGAGACTATAGAGATAATTTGTACCGATTTGCGTGAAATTTGGATAGGAAGGAGTAATATTAAAAAAATGGGTTACATATGTCGGCCTCCTGGTGGCGCTATAAAGAGTAGATGTTAAAGTCCAGGCACAGGTTTTTCCTTTGCCTCTAGGGAATACAAGGTTTTACACAGATCGGTGCAGTTATAGGTAAAAACACGAATGGGCCAGTTATAGCGCCACCATGAGGCTGAGTAGAACATTTTCAAGTGACATTTCCTCCTCGGCCTACTGGGAATGTGCATGCAAAATTTCACGGAAATGATTTGCTGCATTTTGTTGGAAACGGAGCAGTCCTGCGAACTTTGGAAGCCAATCTTAGCCAATCAGGATGGAGTCTGAAAAATCTGGAAACCCGTTTTGTGTAATGGCTATAGAGAGACAGTGTACCAATTTGTGTGAATTTTGGACAAAATCTGTAGGTCTACTGTCAAAAAAAGCCTCCTGGTGGCACTATAACAGGCCAATGTGAAAGGTTTGGGGCAGAGGTTCAGCTCTGGCATCCAGGGAGTGTGTGTGCAGAGTGTGGCTGCGATCAAGGCAACAGTGCCAGAGATTAGCTGTCCACAGACGGACACACGGACACACACACAGACACGGACGGACGGAGTGCAAAACATACTCTCTCCCCATGCCTTCGGCCTGGTGGAGATAATGTGAGAGGGAGAGGTAGGGATATAGTTAGACTTGTAATGGGATCTGCATACATTAGCTATAATGTAGTATAGTTTTTATTCTTTATTGTGTGTGTGGGGGTTGGGATTACTGAGGTTCTTGCAGTGTCTTGCAGACGTGATTAATAAAACTATCACCTACTATCTTTAATGGAGACAGAGATAGGAGTGTGTGTGTGTGTGTGTGTGTGTGTGTGTGTGTGTGTGTGTGTGTGTGTGTGTGTGTGTGTGTGTGTGTGTGTGTGTGTGTGTGTGTGTGTGTGTGTGTGTGTGTGTGTGTGTGTGTGTGTGTGTTTGTTGCTCCTTAATGAAAACAAAGCTTGCTTGCTGACGGTGGTGAAATTTCTGCTCCACTGCACAGGTTGAATTTCCAATTAGAGAGTGACACAGTATCAAAGGCCTTGCTTGCACCCACCCACCACACGCGCGCAGACGCAAGCACGCACGCACTCACGCAAACACACACACACACACACACACACACACACACACACACACACACACACACACACACACACACACACACACACACACACACACACACACACACACACACACACACAGTTACACACACAGTTACACACACACACACACACACACTACAAGTCAAATAAAAAGTTATTTATTTAAATCCACAAATTATATTAAATGTGACAGGGAAATAAATATAACGGGGTTGGCAGTTCACCTAAGGATACACGCACGCACGCACGCACGCACACACACACACACACACACACACACACACACACACACACACACACACACACACACACACACACACACACACACACACACACACACAGCTTCATAATTCAGGCTAGAACACAGCCCACATTTTGGTTTGCAAACAAAGGCAAACTCTATTTTCCTTTGCTCACTAAGCTAACCACTTATTTTGTAACCAACCACATTTATAATATTTTGTGCTGCAGCATAATGTGTTTCCTTCTCTTCTACTTTGTGGGTTTGTTTGCATTTGTCCATCACAGGCTTTTTAGGATGCAACTTGACTTGTCTGACTCTAAACTCTACTTTCACTGTCAACTGTTGAGATGGTACTATTGTTCAACTTGTTTTTGTTTTAATCTTGAAAGTAAGACACAAATCATCTCTTCTGAGGGTCGCTGGCACAAAACATGTTTAGATGGGGGTCCAGGACCAAATACATACATTTGGGAGACCTTGGCATAAAATGTTTTGAGAACCACTGGACTAAATAATAACTATGCATTTACTGGATTTATTTATGTATTATATTCTATTTCCTCCCGTCAGCTACAATGTAGGCTATATTTTACATAAAACTCCCCCCCTCCCTTTATCTCTCTCTCTCTCTCTCTCTCCCTCTCGACTCTCCTTGTTCCCTCAGTAAATACACCAAATCCAGCCGTTCTCTATTTATAGTGCTCTGTGCAATATATCCTTCATATCAATAAGAAACGGCAGCTTCTTGGTCACAGTACGTACTGTATAATATCGTTGCTGTCGGGCAGAAACCTCTTATCTCCATGTTCAAACGTTGTGTGTGTTTTGCGTAAATTAACTCCATATACAGTACTTGATCATACTATACAGCGTCACACAAAAGCATCAAAAGATGAAGATCCACACGTTCGAATCGCAGCGCGAAGCAGCACATTTAGAGCGTGTGAATCTGATACTTTTGCTACTTTTAATTTTGAATCCTGAAAAGTAAGAGTTTTGGATTTCCATCCGGCAGAGACGATAATATATAATATATGATGCGTTGCACACGCATCTGACCTCCATTAGAGACTGGACCTAATTTTAGCACGTTTTAACCTGTATCAAATTGCTCTTAAAGGTAAGTGATGTTTTTAGGTTAAAACTAAAAGTTTTTTGTTAAAAGGTTACAGCTCTATATTCTGATAGTAAACACAATACATTGTTTGCTCAGTCACAGGGGTCTCCCTGTCTCTCCAGCTCTTATTAAAGAGATGTTCATCAGCTTTATTTTGTATAGTGTTCCAGTAAGTTTATGTCCCAGCAGTCTTCTCATTTCTTTGTGTTATCACTTATAATATTGTATCCCGACCTGAAAAGGCATTTTCTGACCTGAGATCAGATTCTAAAAATGTCTTCTACATCCTGACAGTTTTCTGAAAAAGCTATGTTTCTATGTCAGTCGTTCTTTGATTTTTTTAAAATAGCAGACCTACAAGCTTGTAGCGCGCCACTCGGTGGCACGCTATGAGCTTGTAGATCTGCTCAATTGCACCCAAAGAACCTGAACTTCTCCTGTGGTCTAGTAGTCCGGCAGCCAACAGGCTTCTTTTGTTTAAAGTGGGACATTTGGTATATAGTCTTTTTTTATTGGCCTAAAATATTGTCTATATACATACATTCATGACTCACTTGCTGACTTTGTAAAGTGAAACCAATTTAACTGAAAGTACATTGCAACTTTATTTGTGCATTTATTGTTTACAGTGCATACTAATATACAGTTGTACAGCTGTGTACAAAGTGTGGATGTGAAGGCTGGTGTTAGTGTAGTATTTATGAATACTGTGTTCATAATACATGTCAGGGGGTTTGTTTGTGTCTTGGAAAACAAACTACCAGGTAGACTGTATTCTTTCATTGCATTTAGTTGTGACTTGTGTTGTTGTCTTGGTTTTTAATACATATTCAAATTGGGATGAGTTGTTGAATTTCTATCTGTGGTTTATAAGAATCAAGTTTGTTCATGATCATTTCAGGCTTCTATTGTCCAAACTATCTCAATGATTGTCCTTGAATAGTAAGAGGAAGGTGAGAGAGACTCATTCAGTGTTGCTGGGGTTTTTTTGTAATTCAAATGTAACTCGCAATACAGGACATGCAGAATAGTCTTGTGTTTCAGAAACTACTTTAGTCTATACGTTTTAGTAATGACATGCTTACAGAACAAAAGGTTTAAATTGGTTGGACATCCTTTCTTTCCCCCAGAGGTGGAGATGATTGTCCTACTCTTAGAGGACATTTACACCTGTATTATGATATGCCACTTTTGATCACCCAGGATGCAAATAGTGAACCGGCCCATCGACACCTAGGATGTATTGAAATGCAAAGTCTGGCCAGATCTATGAAGACGGATGGCTCTTCTGTACAAAGCAACAGTCCTCTACACTACAGAACCAGACCACTGTTTTCTAGGTACAAAAAGCGAAATAAATGAATTAATAAACGATTGGACGTACATTGCAACTTTATTTTTTATTTTTTAATTGCACTGTTAAGTAATACATACAGTAGGGAATAGGCTATGTACAAAGTCTAGATTTGATTTTAGGATCCACATTAGCTGGTGCCATGGCAGTAGTCTTCCTGGGGTCCAAATAAAACATACAAATACAATTACAAAATTGTATTAAATGTCAAAAGCTGGTGTTGGTGTACTATTTATGAAGTGTTTATGGAGAATTTTCAGGGGATGGGTGGCATTCAAAGGCAAGAGTTGTTTTTTATCTATGCCTTTTGTTCATGGCAATTTCAGTCAGTAACATGACATGCCCTTTAGTAGATACCTTTATGTCCTTGCCCTAATTTTGCTGTGCTGAAGTTGACACTACTTAAATGCTTTGTTTTTATTTTTAATTGAATTTATATAATTGTCATTGTTGTTGTAGCACAGTATGGACAAGACAACATTGTAGTTTGCCTTTGTGTGTATGTATATATAAAATGTTATTACTTTGGATCAATTGAGCATATCTGGGGGTTGAGGGAGGGTGGAGGACAGTATGTTAGACTGTGATTAGTGGAGAGGTAGTTCTATTGTTCTCTTTGGCCAATCATATCAAAGCAGTTAGTGGCTCCACCATCCAAACTCTGGTATAAGAAGGGTTGGTCTGTGTCATTTCTTATTCTCTGCAACTGCTCCAGGATATCAATCATTTCTGATCGCATCGGACTGGACCCCAGACTTCAGCTGAAGATGAACTCTCTCGACCCCACCAAGGACATTTCTGCTGAACAGGAGGAACCCAAAGAGCTTGGTATGTTACTCCCTCAATATTGTCAATAGTAATTTTATTAATTCTGAATCTTACATTGTGTTTCAATGTAATGTGTGTTTTTAAGACCATTATTAGTTGGCTACATGACAGGGATTTTTGCAACATCTACTTTTAAGTCCACAAAGTGCTGTCTTTCTGCCTATCAACATTCTTTGTATTTGTTTCCAATCCAGTATCTCATCATCAGTCTGGCTGCCCTGGCCTACCAGAGGTGAATGAACAAAGAAGCTTGGCAGAGAAAAAACACCACTGCTGTGATCAGTGTGGAAAACGCTTCTCTAACATGTCTACCCTTAAAATTCACCAGAGACTCCACACTGGAGAGAAACCCTATGGGTGTGATCAGTGTGGACAACACTTCTCTCAAATGTCTAAACTTAAAATCCACCAGAGAATTCACACTGGAGAGAAACCCTATGGGTGCGATCAGTGTGGACAACACTTCTCTATAATGGGCAACCTGAAAAGACACCAGAGAATTCATACTGGAGAGAAACCTTATGGGTGTGATCAGTGTGGAAAACGCTTCTCTAACATGTCTACCCTTAAAATTCACCAGAGACTCCACACTGGAGAGAAACCCTATGGGTGTGATCAGTGTGGACAACACTTTTCTCAAATGTCTACCCTTAAAATCCACCAGAGAATTCATACTGGAGAGAAGCCCTATGGGTGTGATCAGTGTGGACAACACTTCTCTATAATGTCTACCCTTAAAATCCACCAGAGAATTCATACTGGAGAGAAACCTTATGGGTGTGATCAGTGTGGACAACACTTCTCTAAATTGGTCAACCTTAAAAGCCACCAGAGAATTCATACTGGAGAGAAACCTTATGGGTGTGATCAGTGTGGACAACACTTCTCTGAAATGGCCAAGCTTAAAAGCCACCAGAGAATTCACACTGGAGAGAAACCCTATGGATGTGATCAGTGTGGACAACACTTCTCTCATTTGGTCAACCTTAAAAGCCACCAGAGAATTCACACTGGAGAGAAACCCTATGGATGTGATCAGTGTGGACAACACTTCTCTCGATTGACCAACCTTAAAAGACACACACAGATAATTCACACTTGAGAGAAACCATGTCATTGTGATATGTGTGGAAAAGCTTTCAGTCGCTCAAATGATGTAGAATTTCACAAGGTTGTACACACTGGATTTAAATACCTTAAGCCACAGAAAATGTCACGAGTACACATGATCTGTTTAGTGTGAACAGTATGACAAACTTAGAGGCAGGACATCCAGGACATCCACGTAAATTGTTGTATGAATATCCATTTTGTATTAATGTGTTGATTAATTGCAAGTAAACTTAACATTCTGTTTAAATGGTCTGCTTTTTGTTGTATTTCTTATTAACTGGGTCAAGAGTTTTCAGAGCAGAAAAGTGATGGTGACTTGTGTTTGAGTCTGTTAGAGCCCCTTTTTTTCTTTTATTTACATTATTTCATTACATTTTTATTATTATGATTCTGTTACTGTATTGTCTTTGTGGAACATGCCACATCAACAGTATGCTGTAGAAATAAACAAGTCTCAATATTAAATCTTATTCTCAATCGTATTCTTGTTCCACTGTAATTTGACCTGTAGATTTGCTATATATTAGATGAGCTTTGTCTCAGAGGTTGTTCAGGACGACTTGGAAGGCAATAAACCTTGGACCAGAACATATAACATTTGTGCCAAACAGAATCAGACTTTTCTTTCCCCTATTAGAGGGTGGATATTGACCTCTTTGAGGACATTTACACAAATGGTGATCCTGCCCATCAACACCTAGGATGCATTGAAATGCAAAGTAGTGTGACCACTGACCATGGAATAACATATTTTCACATGGGGGTCGACGGCCAATTACATATCATTGCTGGGGTCCTTCACATGAAACCACAGATTATAACGGTCATGATTTAGAAAAGGCGTGGGCAACTTTGAAGATGGAGAGGGCCACTATATTTCCACGCTCACTCCAGAGGGCCACATGCATATTTCTGTCGTAGCAAAAAATAGCAGATCTACAAGCTCAAAACGCATCACACTGCGGCACGTTTTGAGCTATTTTTAGCTATTTTTGCTTTTATTTCAAATGCACTTAGTTATACTTATGTTAACTTTATGAACTTAAATGCAAATACATTGGACATTAAAAAGGACAATAACATTCTAATACCAGTCATTCAGCTACCAATATAGACTGAAGTAATTAAAGCAGGTCATGTTTCGAAATGTAACTGATTTGCCGACCACAATAAGTGAAGGTGAGGGCCGCATGTGGCCCCCTGGCCGCCAGTTGCCCATGCATGATTTAGAAGACATTTGTAGAATCTGGTCTCAGGTCTCAATGGGTTAAGACACTGGCTACTACAAACAAGACTGCCATGTAGAGTTTGTAGTCTGTGGTTGATGTTGTCATATTATGTCATATATTATTATGTGACTGATTTCATCATTATAGTTATCATCGTCTGTTATGTCAGATAGACGGTTCTGATGAATAGTTACCGATTTAGCAGCTGCTCTCTGTTTCTCTCCCCTCTCTCTCTCCCTCATTTGTGATAGAGAGATGGGAGAGTTGAGGTCATTTTGAAACGTAGACCATCTAAAGCAAATATGACTTTGATAGATTATCCGTGCCATCCGTGGTTATGGGCTTCGCGTCCTCACTGTTTGGGATAGCCCTCTACCATTACCAAGTTTTGCAAAAGCAGACTGTTGCTGTCGGGCAGAAACCTCTTATCTCCATGTTCAAACGTTGTGTGTGTTTTGCGTAAATTAACTCCATATACAGTACTTGATCATACTATACAGCGTCACACAAAAGCATCAAAAGATGAAGATCCACACGTTCGAATCGCAGCGCGAAGCAGCACATTTAGAGCGTGTGAATCTGATACTTTTGCTACTTTTAAATTTGAATCCTGAAAAGTAAGAGTTTTGGATTTCCATCCGGCAGAGACGATAATATATAATATATGATGGAGTTGTTTGAAGCTTGCAAAATATTGCTTCATGCTTGATCATTTGGTATCATCCGTTGCACACGCATCTGACCTCCATTAGAGACTGGACCTAATTTTAGCACGTTTTAACCTGTATCAAATTGCTCTTAAAGGTAAGTGATGTTTTTAGGTTAAAACTAAAAGTTCTTTGTTAAAAGGTTACAGCTCTATATTCTGATAGTAAACACAATACATTGTTTGCTCAGTCACAGGGGTCTCCCTGTCTCTCCAGCTCTTATTAAATGAGATGTTCATCAGCTTTATTTTGTATAGTGTTCCAGTAAGTTTATGTCCCAGCAGTCTTCTCATTTCTTTGTGTTATCACTTATAATATTGTATCCCGACCTGAAAAGGCATTTTCTGACCTGAGATCAGATTCTAAAAATGTCTTCTACATCCTGACAGTTTTCTGAAAAAGCTATGTTTCTATGTCAGTCGTTCTTCGATTTTTCAAAAATAGCAGACCTACAAGCTCGTAGTGCGCCACTCGGTGGCGCGCTACGAGCTTGTAGATCTGCTCAATTGCACCCAAAGAACCTGAACTTCTCCTGTGGTCTAGTAGTCCGGCAGCCGACAGGCTTCTTTTGTTTAAAGTGGGACATTTGGTATATAGTTTTATTGGCCTAAAATATTGTCTATATACATACATTCATGACTCACTTGCTGACTTTGTAAAGTGAAACCAATTTAACTGAAAGTACATTGCAACTTTATTTGTGCATTTATTGTTTACAGTGCATACTAATATACAGTTGTACAGCTGTGTACAAAGTCTGGATGTGAAGGCTGGTAGTATTTATGAATACTGTGTTCATAATACATGTCAGGGGGTTTGTTCGTGTCTTGGAAAACAAACTACCAGGTATACTTTATTCTTTCATTGCATTTAGTTGTGACTTGTGTTTTTGTCTTGGTTTTTAATACATATTCAAATTGGGATGAGTTGTTGAATTTCTATCTCTGGTTTATAGGAATCAAGTTTGTTCATGATCATTTCAGGCTTCTATTGTCCAATCTATCTCAATGATTGTCCTTGAATAGTAAGAGGAAGGTGAGAGAGACTCATTCAGTGTTGCTGGGGTTTTTTTGTAATTCAAATGTAACTCGCAATACAGGACATGCAGAATAGTCTTGTGTTTCAGAAACTACTTTAGTCTAGATACGTTTTAGTAATGACATGCTTACAGAACAAAAGGTTTAAGTTGGTGTCGACATCCTTTCTTTCCCCCAGAGGTGGAGATGATTGTCCTACTCTTAGAGGACATTTACACCTGTATTATGATATGCCACTTTTGATCACCCAGGATGCAAATAGTGAACCGGCCCATCGACACCTAGGATGTATTGAAATGCAAAGTCTGGCCAGATCTATGAAGACGGATGGCTGTTCTGTACAAAACAACACCAGTCCTCTACACTACAGAACCAGACCAGTGTTTTCTAGGTACAAAAAGTGAAATAAATGTAACGATTGGACGTACATTGCAACTTTATTGTTGTATATTTTAATTGCACGGTTAAATAATATAGTAGGGAGTAGGCTATGTACAAAGTCTAGATTTTATTTTATTTTATTAAGGATCCACATTAGCTGGTGCCATGGCAGTAGTCTTCCTGGGGTCCACATAAAACATACAAATACAATTTCAGGGCGTGGGTGGCAGTTTGTGTCTTGGATTCACAACAGAATTTTCAATAAATCATTCAAAAAGCAACCAAAGTGATTGGACCAAAATCTGCTAAATAGTTAATAAAGAGTATGTTGTTGTTAAATGGCAATAAAACTAAAGCTATGATGTTCACTCCACAAGCTATTTCAGCTCCAGTGACCATCTCCACTCTCGATGGAATTCCCATCGAGTGGGTGGAGCGCTACAAATACCTAGGCTACAAACGCCTTAATTTCAAATTTCATATTGATTCCGTGTGCAAAAATCTTAAATTCACTCTGGGTTTCTTCTACAGATTGAAGGCTTGTTTTGCTTGTTCAGCTCGTAAGAAAACTGTTCATTGGTCTCTTTCTGTCCCAATTGGATTATGGTGATACCATTTATAGGTTGGCCAAATTGGATCCCCTGTACCATGCTGCATTGAGATTCACAACCAAATCACCTTTCAGAACACATCACTGCACGTTGTATGCTGCAGTCGGTTGGTTCTCTCGCAGGCTGCAACATTGGCATATTTTCATTTACAAAGCCATTCTTGGTGACCTGCCGTCTTCGTCCAAATTCGAATTGGTCCAAAATGGTCTCAACCTCAGGTCAAATGCTTGGCTAGTATTCTACGGTGTGTAGTACCAGCATTCAAATCCGAGGGGGGTAAAACATGTCTGGCCTTCTTTGGCCCTTGGTCGTGGAACGACCAGTCCAGACTAAAATTGGCTTTGAAAGTTCCCTTGAGAAGTTTCAAACGGATCATCTTAGATGTACAGTCCAACATCTGCATCTGTTTGGATATGTACTAGCCTATGTTCATGCCTATATATTATGTCAGTTTAGATTTTGTATATTGTGTATTTTGCCGTACTATAAAGATTAGGACTTTGGTGATGTGTTGTATTTATTCATAGGTACTTTGAGGTGTATTATGGATGTTTTATTTGCTGTTCCAAAATGTAACATTTATGATGTAGTATTGAAGTGTAATTTTATTTCTGCCTTGTAAAAGAGACGCAGTCTCAATGTGTTTTTTTACAAGTCGTCCTGGGGTCCACATAAAACATAGGCCTACAAATACAATAAACAATTATTAAATGTCATAATGTGAAAGCTGGTGTTAGTGTGTCTTCACAAGTTGCAGGGGGTGGGTGGCAGTTTGTGTCTTGAAAGAAATGGTATGACTTTATACATTTCATTGTGTTTTTCTCTATATTTTGAATAAATATTCAAAGGCAAGAGTTGTTTTTGAGTGGTGTAAACCACTCCTACAACTGGCTTTTGTGTGCAGAAAAAAATGAGCATGGTTGCTATGTTCAAAATAATTTCTGACGTAATTAAATCACACCCGGGTGAACTGGATGACCGTAGCAACCATGGTCATTTTCTCTGCACAAAAAAAGCCAGTTGTGAAATCACATCCAGGTGTGATTTCATTACGTCAGATCAGAGCTGATCAGGCTATATAATACCTGCACCTTATATAATACCTCACCCGGGTGTGATTTCATTACGTCAGACATTACGTCAGACCACAGCTGATCATGCTATATAAAACCTTACACCACTCAGTTCACACGGGTGTGATTTTTTATCTATGCTTTATAGGAGTCCAGTTTGTTCATGACAATTTCAGTCAGTAACATGACATGCCCTTTAGTAGATAATAACCCTCGTAATGTTATTGCTGCTTAAAACACTTTGAGAGCCCATGCAAAACTGCCCAAAAATCACTTTCACCTAGAAAATCCATTCACATTTTTGAGTGGTGTAAACCACTCCTACAACTGGCTTTTGTGTGCATAAAAAAATGAGCATGGTTGCTATGTTCAAAATAATTTCTGACGTAATTAAATCACACCCGGGTGAACTGGATGACCGTAGCAACCGTGGTCATTTTTTCTGCACAAAAAAAGCCAGTTGTGAAATCACATCCGGGTGTGATTTCATTACGTCAGATCATAGCTGATCAGGCTATATAATACCTGCACCTTATATAATACCTCACCCGGGTGTGATTTCATTACGTCAGATCATAGCTGATCAGGCTATATAATACCTTACCTTATATAATACCTCACATCGGACAAAAACTCCAGCTGAATCAACCTTACACCACTCAGTTCACACGGGTGTGATTTTTTATAATTCAGCTGACTGTGGAGACACATGCTGGAACTTTTTACGTTGAAATGTTTTATAGTTTCTGAGTTATTTAATTTCAACGCCAAATGCATTCTCAATGGCGAAAACACAAACTTTGGCACCACGTATTAAAAAAAACCTTATATATATATATATATATATATATATATATATATATATATATATATATATATATATATGTCCTTATATCTCTCTCTCTCTTTGGATCAATTGAGCTTATCTGGGGGAGGAGGGAGGGGGAGGTCAGTATTGTGGAGAGGTAGTTCTATTGTTCTCTTTGGCCAATCATATCAAAGCAGTTAGTGGCTCCACCTCAAACTATCTGGTATAAGAAGACTTTGTCTGTGTCATTTCTCCACAACTGCTCCGGGATATCAATCATTTATGATCAGATGTGACTGTGGACTGTGTGACTTCAGCTGAAGATGAACTCTCTCGACCCCACCAAGGACATTTCTGCTGAACAGGAGGAACCCAAAGACCTTGGTATGTTACTTTACCTCCCTTTTCAAACCCCATGTTCTGTTTTCTTTTCCCTCAATATTGTCAATAGTCATTTTATTATTATTAATTCTGAATCTTATATTGTGTTTCAATGTAATTTGACCTTTGGAATGTTTCTTTTAAATAATTCTAGTATTACTTAAAGGGGAAAACCACCCATTTTCAACATTTTACTATGTCATTAATATACCTTAGAGCTGTTGTGTGGAAATAATAAAAAAGTCCCCCCATTTTGTGTTTCCTAGAACTGTAATTATGAATAAAATCATTAACATGGTGAAACACATCTTGATGACATCATCAAGATGTGTTTCACCATGTTAATGATTTTTTTCAGACCTCTAGTTCTAGGAAACACATAATGGGGGAACTTTTTTATTATTTCCACACAACAGCTCTAAGGTACATTAATGACATAGTAAAATGTTGAAAATGAGTGGAATGCCCCTTTAAGTATTAAGTAACCACTTAATTCCTATATTTTTAGTCATGCAATGTATTAACATTTTTAGTGCCATTGTTCGTTGGCTACGTGATAGGGATTTGTTGCAACATCTACTTTTAAGTACAAGTGTGCTGTCTTTCTACCTATCAACAATCTTTGTATTTGTTTCCAATCCAGTGTCTCATCAGTCTGATTGCCCTGACCTACCAGAGGTGAATGAACCAAGAAGCTTGGCAAAGAAAAAACACCAATGCTGTGATCAGTGTGGAAAACACTTCCCTAGCATATACAAACTTAAAATACACCAGCGAATTCACACCGGAGAGAAACCCAATGTGTGTGATCAGTGTGGACAACACTTCTCTAAAATGTCTAGCCTTAAAAGCCACCAGCGAATTCACACTGGAGAGAAACCGTATAGATGTGATCAGTGTGGACAACACTTCTCTCAAATGTCTAGCCTTAAACGCCATCAGAAAATTCATATGGGAGAGAAACCATATGGATGTGATCAGTGTGGACAACACTTCTCTCATATGTCTAGCCTTAAACGCCATCAGATCATTCATATGGGAGAGAAACCATATGGATGTGATCAGTGTGGACAACACTTCTCTCATATGTCTTGCCTTAAAAACCACCAGAAAATTCACACTGGAGAGAAACCCTATGGGTGTGATCAGTGTGGACAACACTTCTCTGAATTGACCAACCTTAAAAGACACCAGAGAATTCACACTGGAGAGAAACCCTATGGGTGCGATCATTGTGGACAACACTTCTCTCAATTGGAAAAACTGAAAATCCACCAGAGAATTCATACTGGAGAGAAACCTTATGGGTGTGATCAGTGTGGACAACACTTCGCTAAATTGGCCAACCTTAAAAGACACCAGAGAATTCACACTGGAGAGAAACCCTATGGGTGTGATCAGTGTGGACAACACTTCTCTGGAATGCCTAGCCTTAAACGCCATCAGATAATTCATGTGGGAGAGAAACCATATGGATGTGATCATTGTGGACAACACTTCTCTCAAATGTCTAGCCTTAAAATCCACCAGAGAGTTCATACTGGAGAGAAACCCTATGGGTGCGGTCATTGTGGACAACACTTCTCTCAAACGTCTAGCCTTAAAATCCACCAGAGAATTCATACTGGAGAGAAACCCTATGGGTGTGATCAGTGTGGACAACACTTCTCTCAAATGGGTAACCTTAAAACCCACCAGAGAATTCATACTGGAGAGAAACCTTATGGGTGTGATCAGTGTGGACAACACTTCTCTGAAATGTCCACCCTTAAAATCCACCAGAGAATTCACACTGGAGAGAAACCCTATGGATGTGATCAGTGTGAACAACACTTCTCTCATTTGGCCAACCTTAAAAGACACCAGAGAATTCACACTTGAGAGAAACCATGTCATTGTGATGTGTGTGGAAAAGCTTTCAGTCGCTCAAATGATGTAGAATTTCACAAGGTTGTACACACTGGATTTAAATACCGTAAGCCACAGAAAATGTCACAAGTGCACATGATCTGTTTAGTGTGAACAGTATGGCAAAAACTTAGAGGCAGGACATCCACGACATCAGGACATCCACGTAAATTGTTGTATGATTATCCATTTTTGATTAATGTGTTGATTAATTGCAAGTAAACTTAACATTCTGTTTAAATGGTCTGCTTTTTGTTGTATTTCTTATTAACTGGGTCAAGAGTTTTCAGAGCAGAAAAGTATGGTGGTGGCTTGTGTTTGAGTTGTTAGAGCCCCTTTTTTTTCTTCCTTTATTTACATTATTTCTTTCTGCTTCATTACATCTTTATTATTATGATTCTGTTACTGTATTGTCTTTGTGGAACATGCCACATCAACATTATGCTGTAGAAATAAACAAGTCTCAATATTAAATCTTATTCTCAATCGTATTCTTGTTCCACTGTAATTTGACCTGTATATTTGCTATATATTAGATGAGCTTTGTCTCAGAGGTTGTTCAGGACGACTTGGAAGGCAATAAACCTTGGACCACTAGCAGGGGTTCTCAACCTTTTTGGCCGGGGACCCCCGAAAATGCTTTGGCAACGTCTCGGGACCCCTGCCCCGCCCCCTCCCAACCCCCAATATAAATTGACTGCTACAATAACCTTAATAATAGAGACAATACACCATAAATAAATACTGAAACCATCATCATTAGGGAAGGTGTATGCATGTACTAAGTCTACTATATGTAAATTCTTCATTTCCACTTTACAGCCATTCAGTTGCAAAAACTTTTTTTTCTTTCTTTTTTTTGAAAATAATTTGGGGACCCCCCAAAATAATTTGGCGACCCCTCGAGGGGTCGCGACCCACGGGTTGAGAACCCCTGCACTAGAGAACATATAACATTTTTGTCAAACAGAATCAGACTTTTCTTTCCCCTGTTAGAGGGTAGATAATTGACCTCTTTGAGGACATTTACACAAATGGTGATCGTGCCCATCAACACCTAGGATGCATTGAAATGCAAAGTAGTGTGACCACTGACCATGGTCTATGCCGATGGATGGCTGTTCTGAACAAAACAACAGTCCTGTACAGAACTAGACCACTGCACTAGGTACTAAAAGTGTATCTACTAAAGTGAAACCAATCTAAGCTGGTGTACTATTTATGAAGTGTTTATGGAGAATTTGCAGGGGATGGGTGGCAGTTTGTGTCTTGAAAAAAAATGGCATGATTTTATAAATTCATTGTGTTTTTGTCTTTATTTTAAATAAATATTCAAAGGCAAGAGTTTTTTTTTATCTATGAGTCCAGTTTGTTCATGACAATTCCAGTCAGTAACATGACATGCCCTTTAGTTAGATACCTTTATGTCCTTGCCCTAATGTTGCTGTGCTGAAGTTGACACTACTTAAATGCTTCTTTGTTATTAACATCTTGTTTTTTATTTTTAATTGAATTTATATAATTGTCATTGGTGTTGTAGCACAGTATGGACAAGACAACATTGTAGTTTGCCCTTGCATTATTTTTGCACAAAATACACTCCTTGGGCTAAAAACAGCCATAGCCTCATCACATTCTGTGCTGATCTCATCACATTTGTTTTCTGTATAGGCTCAAAAAGTGCTCTGATTTGCCGTGGACGGTGATGTCACCGCACAAAAACAAATTTCACCCACTCTTTTACTTAATATGTAAAGCTGATTCCGATAAACATTTTTCACTTTTCAAATTCAGTCTGTTGACTGAAATATTGCAAATTAAATGGATTTCTTTTTATATTGAGCAAACGAAGACAGTGTGCAGGTGATTCCTTCTCCTTGCATGTTGCTGCTCCACCTACGCACCTGTCACTGAGCCATTAAATCAGGTGTGCTGTGCAAAAGAGTTGCACACAATTAGAAACACAATTAGATGTAGTTAAGATCAAACACAGTTACGTGACATAATGGAGTCAACAATGCTGACACTAGATATAGCTTATACAGTTTGTTAGGCACAGGATGAGTAGGATTTGTGAATATAATGAAACAACATACAGATCGAGCTAACCTTCGTGTACCTAAAATAAATAGTGCACTTACTAAAGATTGGTTTTGACGCAAACCAACCTTTAAGTGTGTAAAACTGCATGCACGTACAGTATACTGTGTGTGTGTATGTGCGCAGAAGCATTATGACTCCTCTACAGATGTAATTCTGTTTCGCCAAGTTGGTATGCGTGTTTTACTTTATTCTACGTTATGTCCTGTTGAAAAAATACTAATACAATTCAAAATATGAGGGGGGGAAAAAGATATTTCAATATATATGATAATTTAGGTTTGTCTGCCTTTCTTATGCGGAGAAAACAACCATTCTAGAGTGGAGTTTATGCGCCAGCAGTTATTTCTGCTGAGTGGAGACTAGAGTGATGAAGGGAAGTCGTCGCTGTTGGGTGGAAACCTTGTATGTCCAAAATGGATACTTTCCAGGAAATGTGGAAACAAAAGTAACTGCATGTGAAATGGAAACAAAGTACCTGTGTTCCAATGTGGTTATTGTTTAGTCACAAGATCCTACTTTCCATCCGTAGAATAGCTATAAACACCCCACAGGGCTCACTTTCACAAATTTGTCAAAAGTGGCAAAAAATAGCCGATCTACCGGTTTTGCACGACACATCTGTGAGACGAAGTAGAGCATTCACAGAAAATAAAAAACTGAAATATAGAGATACAAGGTTTACACACGACGACAATTCCCCCCACTGAGTGGAAGTGCCTGCAGAAAACTGCACAACAGACTGGTGTGTTCAAAGTGGCTCTTATGTAGGCGTGCAGACTGCAGAGGACACATTTTAACAGGAGGGATGAAGAAGGCCAATTGACGTTGCCTAAATAAAGTTGTCCTCATTGTTCAAGTGGGTGGTGTGCAGGTCATTTTATTTTATTGTATTCTAACTGGAGGGGTCAGAAATTGAGCCTCCAGCAGCGGTAGTGGATGTGTGCGTGCGTGTGTGTGCATGTGTGAGTACCTTTATTGTGCCTGCTAGACAGGAAGTAGGCTCTGGAGCGGTAGTGGATGTGTGTTTGCGAGTAGATGATCTGCAGGTCCACTCTCCATGTGTCTGGGTTCAGGGTGCGCAGCAGCTGCTCCACCGTGTCGAAGTAAGCCACGGTCTGGTCCAACTCGTCCGGCGAGAGCGGCACCTCGGTCACCGCAGCAGGCTCACCCTCCGCCGAGACCTTCCCAGTACCGGACACTGTGGCTGTGACCGTCCCAGTACTGTATACCGTGGCTGCGACCTTCCCAGTACCGGGCACTGTGGCTGTGACCTTCCCAGTACTGGAAACCGTGGCCGGGACCTTCCCAGTACTGGATACCGTGGCCGGGACCTTCCCAGTACTGGATACCGTGGCCGGGACCTTCCCAGTACTGGATACCGTGGCCGGGACCTTCCCCGCGGCGAACAATGTGGTCGGGATGTTCCCCAGAGTGGAGTCCTGTAGTGTACATGGGGCCACAAAGTGTTGGGTTTGGGATGATGTCCAGGCACGTCAATGGCAGTGAATGTGTTTTAAGAAGGAGCTCATATACTGCATTGTGGTGCATGGGATTTCAATGTGAGCATAATTAAAATAAATGTTTTACATGCACATGGTACATTAGCCTACTTTGTACTTGTTCAGATAAGCAGTTATCTTTTCTGATCTTTCCTTTCTTCCCCAAAGCACCCAACATAATGAAATATTTGACATCAGAGGATATCTATAATGTACAAATGCGCACGTGCACGCACAAAGACAAACACACATGGACACACACGCATGGACACGCACGCACGCACGCACGCACGCACGCACGCACGCACGCACGCACGCACGCACGCACGCACTCACGCACGCACACACACACACACACACACACACACACACACACACACACACACACACACACACACACACACACACACACACACACACACACACACACCTCAAAAGTTGCTAGTGCAGTACGTCAATGTACATAGTTACTTTCAACCACTGTAGAACACACTTTTTATGGGTCCACGCATGCACACACGCACGCACAGTCATGGAACACATTTTGAGCACCACAACATTACAATACGTGATCCTTGGAGAGACATGTCACTTACTTATAATCTATACACAGCAGGCATGCATGAGAAACATCTGTCCTCCTACCATGCAGTTTGTAATTGTCATAAAGGACCACACACATGTCCATATGTTCAGGGGATAGCGGGTGTATGGAGCGTGTTTACTGAGCACCTGCCCTGCGGTGGGACGCAGGCACCAGCTATACAGCAGCTCTCTCCAGGTGCTGCTTAGTGACGCTGAATTCACACAGCATGCAGCATCTGCCGCACAATGTTCACGGTGTGGTCGTTCACACAATGCAGTAAACTGGCAGTGGTGGATTTTTTTTTTTTTTTTTAACTTAAGTAAAGGGTAAATGGTGTTTAAAGCGCCTTTATCCAAGGCGCTTTACATTGATTGTGCATTACATTCACCCATTCACACACACAAGGACACTTTGACACCAACACAGGGGGAGCCCGGGAACAAACTGGTAACCTTCCGGTTCCCAACCGGCAACTGTACCCCTGAGCCACTGCCACTGCTGTAAAAGTATCAATACTGCAATGTAGACTGTTACAAGTACAAGTCTAGGATTCAACATTTACTTGAGTAACAGTACAAAAGTATTGGTATCAAAATGTACTTACAGTACTAAAAGTAAACGTTTTTTCCAAAGAAAACAGTGAAGCTTGGAATGTAACACATGTTGAGCTTGTAGATTAGCAAATTTCACTTTTTGTCACATGATGAAATAATATATCATTGGTTAAATAGATCCATATTAACTACAACACATTTAGCTACTTTCTTTGTACGGGAGCTGAGAGCTAAGTTTATGAATGCATTGCCTATCACTTTTGTTGTGATTAAACATGGATGCTAATTGTCTCATCTGAAAAATAAGCCCATACTGCATTGTGGTGCATGGGAATGGGTTTTCAACATGAGCATAATTAAAATAAAGGTTTTACATGGTTTAATTTTTAATTGAATGCGATGACAAATTCAATAAAAATGCATAAATGGTACAGTAGTCTACTTTGTACTTGTTCAGATAAGCAGCTAATTGTTATCTTTTCAGATCTTTCCTTTTCTTTCTCCCCCAAAGCACCCAACAGAATGAAATATTAGACATCAGAGGATATCTATAATGTACATATGCACACATGCACGCACGACAAACACACGCCCAAACACGCACAAGCATGCACACAAGCACGCATGCACGCACGCACGCACACACGCACACACAATTAACATCAATCCAGCAGAATGAAATACTATTCCACACACCACTGCGTACAAATTGTTATGATTATATAATACCCACTGTCCTTACACACTTGCGTGCGCACACACACATGCTCACGTACGCACGTACGCACGCACGCAGGCAGGCAGGCAGGCAGGCACGCACGCACGCACGCACACACGCACGCACGCACGCACGCACACACACACACACACACACAGACACACACACACACACAGTGAGTGTGGATGCATGTAATTTAAAATGCTTCATTCCAGCTTCATTCCAACCTCAATTTGTATGAATATTAATACACACATCCATGGATACTGTGCATGCATGCGTGCGTGCGTGCGTGCGTGCGTGCGTGCGTGCGTGCGTGCGTGCGTGAGTGCATGTGTGAGCATATGCTCTCATGATTGTGAATAGGGTTGAAAGGCGTGGCCAATCTGGCCATGATTATTTGTGTGTCTGTTTTTTTGCTGAACTATGTCTGTGTGTGTGTGTGTGTGTGTGTGTGTGTGTGTGTGTGTGTGTGTGTGTGTGTGTGCGTGCGTGCGTGCGTGCGTGCGTGCGTGCGTGCGTGCGTGCGTGCGTGCGTGCGTGCGTGCGTGCGTGCGTGCGTGCGTGCGTGCGTGCGTGCGTGCGTGCGTGCGTGCGTGCGTGCGTGCGTGCGTGTGAGAGTGAAATGGGGGTGAGAGGTAAGCAGGTACATTTACGTGTTGAAAGCCAATTATTAGCTAACATGACATGATGTAAGTGTGGAGGCTATAATTAGGGCGGGTTGGAGAACGTAGTGCTATTCTGTCAAAGCTGTGAATACTGCGGATTCACACTATTATGTGATGAACTGTATGACTTAGGTCTGCTTGTGTTCAACTGAATACCGGCACAAAATTACAACAGTGATGGAAGAGTATTCAGAATGTTCACTTATATTAAGTCAAAGTTGCAATACCACAATGTAGATATACTCTGTAACAACTATTCAAAAATTACTTATGTCAAAGTGCAAACGTATTGGCTTAAAAATGTACTTAAATACCAAAATGCTATTGAATACTGCTCATATGTTCGCACATGTAAAGTAGAATTTGATAATTATTTTCTGGTCCTCGCAAGATAATTAAATGGTTGTTTTGTAAAACATTTTAGGGAAATATTCAGGCTTAAAAGTTAGGTTTTGGGGTTATCGTTAGAGTTCTGACAGATTTCTAGGTAGTTATGCGCTGGTTTTGCTCACTGAATATTGCAGACAATGTGTTGTGAGATTGCATATCGGCTATTTGTTTTTAAATCTCTTCACGGGCAGGCTCCGATTTATGGCCCTCATTTATCAATGTGGCGTACGCCCATCACAGCAACTTTTGGCATTTATCATTCCAGCGTGACTTTGAACTTGTGGTGTACGCCACGCAAAATATCACGTCAGGTCGGCAGCTGTCGTAGGCTTTGTCCTACACCTGTTTTTCTGTCGTAGAAAAAACGACTAAAATAAAAGTATGGTGTGTGTGAGTGTATGTGTGTTTAAGAGGGAGACTCACCGACATCAATAAGGAATCATCGTGTACAGAATCAATAGGATACCAGTTGTCCTGTGATTGAGAAGGTTGAGCATCTTGCTGTGGGAAAGAGCACACAACGTTAATGAATGAGCCACTGTGTGTGTGTGTGTGTGTGTGTGTGTGTGTGTGTGTGTGTGTGTGTGTGTGTGTGTGTGTGTGTGTGTGTGTGTGTGTGTGTGTGTGTGTGTGTGTGTGTGTGTGTGTGTGTGTGTGTGTGTGTGTGTGTGCGTGTGTGCTTAAGAGGGAGACTCACCGATATCGATAAGGAATCATCGAGTATTGAAACAGTGCTAGGATACCAGTTCTGCTGTGATTGAGAAGGTTGAGCATCTTGCTGTGGGAAAGAGAACAAAACTAGAAAAAGTGCACCTCGGAGCACAGGTCTCCGCCAGGTCAGGGAGTTTATTTTGGCCTCCTGGTGGCGTGAAAAGGGTGCCATTTCTTCCTCTGCCTTTCATGGCAATCGGACACTACATACTCACCTCCACCCGATCTAGAGAGCACATTGATTTGATTGATTGAAATATTTATTAACAGTTTGCAGAATTACAGTACATTTCAAGCACAAACTCAATACAAAGGCTGTTAACTGTGAGTGGACGACCCAATTAAGCATTACACTTGTTTACAACAGGGTCCACCATGTTCAATTCATCAAAACATTTAGAGACGTACAAATAGACACTTCTATATAGACAAAGAACAGAACAGGAATTCATCATAATGGAGGTAAAAAGGGAAAAGAAACATATACAGTGAGGGAAAAAAAGGGGGGGGGGGGGGTGATTCACGTTCAGCTCCGTTCCTATTACATTACACCAGTCCTACAAGACCTCCACTGGCTCCCCGTCAAACAACGAATAGACTTCAAATTACTCATCACCACTTATAAGTCACTGCACAACCTGGCTCCCCCCTACCTCTCCGCTCTCCTAGAGCCTCACGCCCCATCCCGCTCCCTCAGCCACAACCTGGCTCCCCCCTACCTCTCCGCTCTCCTAGAGCCTCACGCCCCATCCCGCTCCCTCGGATCCAGCGACGCCGGCCTCCTTGAGGTTCCCAAAAAAATAAAACGCAAATCCTGGGGCGACAGGGCCTTCTCTGTGGCCGCCCCCACCCTCTGGAATGCTCTCCCCAAACACATACGAGACTCCCCCTCACTTCCTACCTTCAAATCTGCACTGAAAACCCACCTGTTCCGAATTGCATTTCCAAGCTGATGTGTTTTAAACTTGTTATGTGCATTGTTTTATTGGTTTTATTCTTTTAATTGTTTTATTTTCTAATAAAGTTGTCTTTTTCTTGTCCCCCCCCCCCCTGGCCCCCACACATAAGCGTCTTTGAGTGTCATGAAAAGCGCTATATAAGTCCCAGATATTATTATTATTATTATTCATGATTTGAGGCAATTTTGTTCAGATAATTTGTCTTGCAAAAGTTGGCCTCCTGGTGGCGCTATAATAGGGCAATATCACAAGGGTGGTATTTGTTCCTCAACGCAGTGTGAGTGCAAAGTTTGTGTGCAATTGGATGCTGCATTTATGATTTGCGGCATTTTGTTCACACCATGCCACTCCTGCAAACTTTAGATGTGAATCTTTGCCAAACAGGATGGAATATGACAATCAAACAGTTCTGTATTGATCACATGACTATAGAGATCATGTGTATCGATTGCTGTGTAATACAATCTGCAGCTATAAAAGGCAGATGTGAAAAGTGCAGGGCAAAGGTTTTTCCTTGACCTCTAGGGAGTACACATACAATTTTGTATACAG
>NC_136792.1:35777706-35792706 GCF_951216825.1 Electrona antarctica | reverse complement strand
GGGAATCCCACGTGTTAGATCATATTATGGGAAATGAGTCGTGCCCCTCCCTCCCTCCCTCCCCACAGGGACTAATCTTCACATGAAAGGGAAACTCCATCTAAAGATAGAAATCACAAATGTCCTCGCCCATGGTCCCTAGACAAACCAATCAATATTCATAGATAACAAATGTCTTCTCCCAGAGAGAAGCCGCCGCGAAGAACAAAGCTACAGTATACCAATCTGTGAAGTCAGCGGGAGACAGGACACAATCCCTGCAAGGCCTAGACGCTGACTGTTAAAGAGCTATTTCACTTTTAAACCATTGAGGCCTGACCTCAAAATTAAAAAGAAATCTTCTAAATCCTCCAGTTTTCTGAAATAAATATTTTCACGATTTAAAAAAAATAGCAGACCTACAAGCTCGTAGCTTGTATGAGCTTGTAGATCTGCTATTTTTCAATAGCTAAATTATAACAAAAGGGGTTCCCGCCCAAATGTGTTAAACACTTCCAAGACAATCAGTTCATGCAAACGGCGTTTTCGGCCAATCAAACGGAGGTTTTGGGAAACGGATAAATAAGATTTTCCAAAATATCCATCCGGATCAGTGGATCTGTGTAGTCATGCGAAACGGAGCTTTTGAGAAACGATGACGTCACCGCTCATTAGCGCATAATATCATTTTTACTATAGGTGAGAAAGCTTGCGCCTGGAAACTACACAGATATCTATCCGATTGTTCATGTTTTTATATCACTGCGTTAATAAGTAACTTATCATTGTTGCATTAACTGCACCACGTCATCAGCGAGCAATCCAATATAAATGATAATATCAGCCTATACAGCTACTATAGTCCACCAGATGAATTGTATTGGTGCGGAGGGCAAAGCTTGAATAAAGGGTTAATTGCAGACCTACAGAGAAACTGTGGATAATGCGTGGCGTGTGCAACTGTGCATACTGCATAGCCATTTGAAACTACTATATTCTTGTTCATTCAACCTTTATTTAAATTCTCGGAGAGACCATTGAGGGAACCCCTCATTTACAATGATGCCGAGATTACATACAAAAAAACAGTAATACAACAACAATATTAGTTACAACAAACCGTTAATACAATTATATATTCAGCAATCAGTTAAACAGCAACATACAGGTGATGGACGGTTATTGAGTAAATTCCTAAAATGACCAATTGATGCCAGGGTATTAAGTTTAAGTTCTTGTTGCAAGAGATTCCAAGAATCTGAAAGATGCTGAAAGCAGCCTTTCCAAGTTCAGATTGGCAAAATGGACCAGAAGGCCTAGCCAATCACTGGAGCGAGTTACAATGCAACTAGGTTTCTGATGTAACATGGATGAAATATATGATATATAATTTCCCGACCAGGGCTTTATATATGAAGAGGTGCGTAAAGTTAGTCTGACAGCTACACCAGCGCACGCCACATGGATGTGAGAATCATGCATTTCCTTGCCATATTGTGACATCCCCTACGACGTGTTCATTGCGATGAAACATGACGAAACATGACGGTCGTATTGTTTCAGAGCTATAACCTTGACCTTGAATTTGTAGTCGGGAATTCCCAGAGGATCTGTACTCAGACATCTCCCCGTCAACGCTGAAGTACAGTGTTGAGAGCCAAAGCGTCATCATTCCTGATGTGGGCGTGTGTCAGCTCAATGTGCAAGTTTGATTAATGAGAGCCGTATCTAACCAGCAAACAAATACAGTAGACTATGACATTCCTCTTCCCCTTTGTTTGGAGAAATGGTGAAAACACACACACACACACACACACACACACACACACACACACACACACACACACACACACACACACACACACACACACACACACACACACACACACACACACACACACACACAGATAATAATGATGAAATATGCAGTGTCCTTGCGCTTGTGTCTTTTCATTACATTCACTGGTTTTTACTTTAGTAAAAATACTAAGAACATTAGTGGCATCAAAATATACAATATTTACAGTACCACATTTCACTGTGGTATAAAAATGTATTGTCTCTGTCGGGTGGAAACCTCATATGCCCCAAACTGTGACTTTTCAGGATTCAAATTCAAAAGTAACAAAAGCAGCTGATCTACAAGCTCGAAACACAATGCATTTCATACCACGTTTCAACATTGTGGACCTGCTACTTTTGAGTTACGCTGAAGTGTGTTCAAGTACGGTGTTCATGTATGGAAAACAAAACACAAAACGTTAGAATATGGAGATAAGAGTTTTCTGCCCGACAGCAACGATATATAATTGAGTACTTATTCCACTACTGTTCCGACGGCGATACCATCTCACACACCTGTTTTCTCTTTCCACTCCTCCCCCCCCCCCCTCTCTCTCTCTTTCTCACCCTCTCTCTCTCTCTCTCTCTCTCTCTCTCTCTCTCTCTCTGTGTGTGACAGGTGAGGAGAACAAATTAGAGCTACTAAATGAAGCCTTGCACGCTGCTTAAGTCTAGTGGAAAGGATGAGAGAGCATGAGCGACTGAGCCAAGACTACGGTGTGTGTGTGTGTGTGTGTGTGTGTGTGTGTGTGTGTGTGTGTGTGTGTGTGTGTGTGTGTGTGTGTGTGTGTGTGTGATAAGGTTTTAAGAGGAGTAGACTAAAGGACAAAACGCTGACATCTTCCTTAATGGTGTTGTTTCATGCCTGAATTAGTGTGACACACATGCAAACACGCACGCACGCACGCACGCACGCACGCACGCACGCACGCACGCACGCATGCACGCACGCACACACACACACACACACACACACACACACACACACACACACACTACTAAAACTATACCCAGGTGCACATGATTTAAAAAGCGGCGTTGAGTTGAACTCCACTACTCACTGAATGAAATAAATGCTCTTCTCCCAATGCACATTAACCCATTACATCCTGGAGCCAGAGGTTCTCAAGGGTTTTTGTGCCGAAGACCCCCAATATGATAGCCTATATATTTGTACGTTTTACAGACTTTCAAGATTTTTCTATCTCTTATGACCAACTGTCGAAGGCCCATTTGTGCATCGCTCAAATCGAGGGAATTGTCTTTTAATGAAGTTCTGTAGGTGCACAGAGTAAAGGGTTAATGAAGTTCTGTAGGTGCACAGAGTAAAGGGTTAATGAAGTTCTGTAGGTGCACAGAGTAAAGGGTTAATGAAGTTCTGTAGGTGCACAGAGTAAAGGGTTAATGAAGTTCTGTAGGTGCACAGAGTAAAGGGTTAATGAAGTTCTGTAGGTGCACAGAGTAAAGGGTTAATGAAGTTCTGTAGGTGCACAGAGTAAAGGGTTAATGAAGTTCTGTAGGTGCACAGAGTAAAGACAGGACCTCATTATCTGTGACATTTTTGTTACCCAATCTGGGAACGTATCAGCAAAAAAGGAGAGAGAGAGAGAGAGAGAGAGAGAGAGAGAGAGAGAGAGAGAGAGAGAGAGAGAGAATAGATGCTATAGCTGGTGTAGTGTGTGGCTGATGAAGACATTTCCTAAGGTGATCGCAGCATGAGGGCCTTTAATTGCAGTCAGAAAATGTTGTGGAGAGAGCCAGGAAAAAGTGCTTACACAGGATACTGTGATACTGCCTGAACAAGAAGGCATCTGACAAAACCAGAGACACGTCTTCATATCTCTCCATCTCCCCCCCCCCCCCCCCCCCAACCCCCCTCATACGCTTTCGCTGCGCCATTCGTCTTTGTCCCCCACCCCTCTTTATCTTTGAACACACCCGTGGGGTAGCGTTGTTTTGTATAGGCGTGCAGAAAGTCTTCCTGGGCTTTCTCTTGTCCTCCCTTGCACTCAGCTCCAACTCTGCCAGAACAAAAGTAACGAATGAAGTTCAAAAATGGGGAACCATCTTTGAATCTCCCCCCGTGTGCATCTCTCTCTCTCTCTCTCTCTCTCTCTCTCTCTCTCTCTCTCTCTCTCTCTCTCTCTCTCTCTCATATTGTAGAAGAGAGAACATATTCCATGTCTTGGTCGCGCTCGTGTCCTCTCCCCCTGACAGCATGACGAAGCTAATCTCCTTATCTGCTCACTTGACAGGATTTAGAAAGAACACTTCCTCGCCTCTCCCCTTCCTTTCCTGAACTCTTCTCCATCACTCCTCCACCGTCGAGGGGAGGTCTGGGGGGGGGGGGGGGGGGGGGGGGGCTATCGACTCTCCTTCGTATGTCGGTGTCGCACGCCGAAAATAGCAGACGTTCAAGCTCACAAGCTGTAAATCTGACTTAGCGATTCCATCTTTCTACTTCACTGCCAGAAACAGGAGTAGTGTAGTGTGGTGACTGGTACACACACCCAGGAGACAGAAGGACGTTTGCCTATTCCAAGGCTTTTAATCACAGAATTCAGTTAACAGAATAGTACTTTCAGATTCACTTGCATGGCATGTCACAGTAGGGAGTTACAACACAGATAGTTCAGTTCCTTTGTTCGCCCACTTGATGGTGCTGGCGGGGCGCCACTGGACCTCGTCTCGGGACTGCGATCAAAGGTGCGTATATGACTTCACACAGGTTGGCATGACAGTTACTCTCTCGGCAAGGAATGTGAATGGGTGAGTACAACTTAGGCCAGACACGCTCTCCGCAGAGCTGCCGGTTGCAAACGGGAACGCAGGTACGTGATCAAACAGTCTGTGCAGCTCTCGGCCTCTATATATAAGCACGGGAAGTATAGTGGATACTCAGCATTGGATGAGTGCGTCACTCCGCTTCCTCTGCTGTGTACTAAGGGGTTTACTCCGGTTCCATCCCGTGCATGTTTAGGTATGTGCTGTACTAAGGGATTTACTCCGTTTCCATCCTTATGTGCTCCTCTTTCCTCGTCCTCTTCACCAGTCAGTAATGTGACTGTCCGTCAGATAGGCGCTCACTGAGTGCGCCGTAGAAGCCTATAGTCGGACACAGGACAGGACACAATCAGTATAATATCTATTCACGTTTACACATAGAATGGGTAGTGAATCGTGGTGCTCGACTTACCGCCCAACTCGCCCGATAGCGTGCTGCTTCACCCCTGGAGACTGGATCTGTACTGAGGCAGAGAGAGCTGCCTTTTGTACTGTCCCGCCCTTCTGACAGAACGCAGGTGACGCGCATTCCAGCTGATCGAGAATGTGACGCGGGACATACCTGCCCTCTAGGACCCGCCCTAGAGGTTGGTGCGCTCTTCTCTCTCTCTGCCTCTGCTGGCCTCCAGGGGTGCGCTTACCTGTTGGGCGGTGTTCTGCCATCGAGACACCACATATCCCCCCCCTTAAGCGCTTGGCTGGTGCGGGTCCCCCCCCCCCGTCCTCCTCGTACCGTCTAGACAGGGCGTCGGCGTGGGGGATGCTCCGCCCTGGCTTGTGTTCCACCTTGAACTTGTAAGCCTGTAGTTCAAGGAACCAGCGCGTTACGCGAGCGTTAGTGTCTTTGTTGGTGGACATCCATCTGAGGGGGGCGTGGTCGGTGAAGAGTGTGAAGGTCCTTCCCCAGAGATAGTATTTTAAGTGGTGCACTGCCCACTTCACAGCTAGACACTCTTTCTCTACGGTTGCGTAATTTTTCTCGTGGGGTAGGAGTTTACGGCTTATGAACGTGATCGGGTGCTCCTCGCCGTTAAAGTCTTGCGCAAGGACAGCCCCGAGCCCTGTCCCCGACGCGTCAGTGTGCAGGAGGAAGGGTTTTGTGAAGTCTGGCGCTTTTAAGACCGGCTCCGCACACAGAGCGGCTTTAAGCTGTTGGAACGCCTCCTCCGTCTCGGGCGTCCACTTCACAGTGTTAGGGAAATTTTTTCGTGTCAGCTCATGGAGTGGCCCTGCGATAGTAGAAAAGTTGTCAATAAACTTTTGGTAGTATGCCATCAAACCAAGAAACGACTTCACCTGTTTCTTGTTGGTGGGGCGGGGCCAGTCACGTATCCTCTCCACTTTCTTGTGCTGTGGCTTAATATAGCCGCGACCGATGGTGTGGCCGAGATAGTCAGTCTCGGTCAGTCCAACCTGGCATTTTTTTGCATTCGCGGTGAGCGCCGCTTTGCGCAGGGCACCTAGGACTGCCTCCAGATGCTCGAGGTGTTGGCCCCAGGTCTCGCTGTGGATGATGATGTCATCCAAGTAGGCGGCGCTATACTCACGGTGGGGTCTCAGTACCCTGTCCATGAGCCGCTGAAAGGTGGCCGGGGCTCCGTGGACACCAAAGGGAAGCACGGTGTATTGAAATAATCCGTCCGGCGTGGAGAAAGCGGTTTTCGCTTTGGCGCGGTCTGTGAGTCTCACTTGCCAGTATCCTTTGGTCAGATCCAGCGTTGAGACGAACCGGGCCGGCCCCAGCCGTTCCACCAACTCGTCGGACCGCGGCATGGGATACGTGTCGAAGAGGGAGACGTCATTCAGCTTCCTAAAGTCATTGCAGAACCGGAGCGAGCCGTCCGGTTTGGGCACGATGACGATAGGGCTAGACCACGGGCTATGGGATTCTTCGATCACTCCGAGCGTCAGCATCTTCTTGACCTCGTCTCTAATCGCCAGCCGGCGGGCCTCTGGTATGCGATACGGCCGCTGTCGAATCACCTTCCCCGGCTCGGTGATGATGTCGTGGCGGATCACATTCGTGCGGCCGGGGATCTCTGAGAAACGATCTCGATAGCGAGCCAGGAGCTCCTTCACATCCTGGATCTGGTTGGGGGACAAATCCCCCCCGATCGGTACCTCCTCCACATTCTGAGGGGAGACAATAGTTAGTAGAGCAGAGGGGGGGCGGCTTCGGGCTGGTGCCACCGCTTTAATAGGTTCACATGATAAATAACCTCATTCTTGCGGCGTCCGGGTCGGCACACCTTGTAGTTGACCGGGCCAATCTTTTCCACAATTTCATATGGCCCCTGCCACTTGGCCAGGAATTTACATTCAACGGTGGGGATCAGAACCAGCACTTTGTCACCCACCTGGAATTCTCTCGGCGTGGCTCGTCGATTATAGACCCGGCTCTGCTCTTGTTGTGCCTTTTCCATGTGCTCACGGACGAGCGGCCATATCCTCCTGGCGCGCGCTTGCATCTGTTCCACATGATCTATTACGCTCCGATGTGGAGAAGGCTCGCTCTCCCAGGCCTCTCGAGCCAGGTCCAACAGGCCGCGTGGCTGCCGTCCATAGAGCAGCTCGAAGGGGGAGAAACCTGTGGATGCCTGGGGGACTTCACGGATAGCGAACATCACATAGGGAATCAAGCGGTCCCAATCCTTTCCATCAATATCAGGCAACTTTTTTAGCATCTTTTTGAGCGTCTGATTAAACCGCTCGACGAGCCCGTCAGTCTCAGGATGATACACCGAGGTTTTAATCCTTTTAATATTTAGCCACTTGTACAGGAGCGTGATCACTTGCGCCATAAAACAAGTGCCCTGATCCGAAATCGCCGCATCTGGAATTCCCACCCGGCTGACTAACATGAGTAGCTCATGCGCCACTGCTTTGGCTGTTGCAGCGCGCAGGGGAATGGCCTCGGGGTATCGGGTGGCGTAATCTACAATTACGAGAATATATCTGTGTCCCCGATTAGTTTTGGGCAAGGGTCCCACCACATCCATGGCGATGCGTGAGAATGGAATGTCAATAATGGGCAGGGGGATGAGTGGGTTGCGTTGGAACGGGCGGGGCGCCACTAGCTGGCACTCTGGGCAGCTTCTACAAAAATCCTCTATCGCTTTTTTTGCTCCCGGCCAATAGAACCGTGCCATCACTCGCTCGTATGTTTTCTGGACCCCCAAGTGGGCTCCCAACTGGTGGGTGTGTGCCAGGAATAGGACGCGGCTCACATACTGCTTCGGCACAAGCAGCTGTTCTACAATCTCCCCGCCTCGATTTTTTGTTCCCCGGTATAACATTCCTCGTTTTACACAAAAGTAAGGATAGTGTAGCTCACTCACCCCCTCCTCGAGCTGGCCATCGATAGCTGTCACTTGTCCGCGGGCGCCGCGGAGGTTCGAGTCCTCCCACTGTAGGGTGGCAAACTCGCCACGGGTCGCCGCCTCTCGGGGCTCGGCGTCCGGGAACTCGGCGAAGGGGTCCGGGCTCTCCGAGGCCGGGGGTCCGCGCGTCGGCACATCTGGCTCCTCTGCGAGGCTGTCAGGCGGGCTTGAGCCAGAGGAGGGGGAAGGCGCTCGATCGTCCTCTCTGGCCGAGCCGCCGCTGGGGTTCTCTCTGCCGCGGCCGCGGAATGCCGGGTAGGCGGGCCGTGCTGCGGTGGTTTGGCGGCGGCGGCGGGGTCTGTGTGAGCGGCGGGGCCGCGCCGCTCGTTGGCCGGGTTTCCAGTAGCGCTCGAAGAGAGCGCAGTCATAGCCTAATAGGAGAGGCACCGGTAGGTCGGGGACGACGCCGGCGGCCACCGTCGTGTCGCCGCGGGGCGTCTGTACCCGCACGTTGGCCGTGGGGTAGTGGCGTACGTCTCCATGGACACAGGTGACCGGGATGGTGACAGAGGAGAGCGCTCCCGCCAGGTCGGCGCGCACGAGCGTGACCGCGCTGCCTGAGTCCAGTATGGCCTGGGCGTCTGTGCCGTCGATTTTCACCGGTATAGAGAATTGTTGTCCTGGTTCGCTCTGGGTGTGCAGAGCGGTACGGGGGGCCTCTGACGTCACGCTCGCCATGGAAGCATCCCGGTCTCTCTCTGGGCAGGCCCAAGCGATATGGTCTATTTTTCCGCACACATAGCATTTGCGGGGTTTCTCTCCGCCTCGGGAGGAGCGCTCCGAGCCCCCGTCTCGGCGCTCGGTCTGCTGCTGCTGCTGGCCTCGGTTCGAGCGCCGGTCACGGCTGGGACGTTCTTCGGTGGCCGGTTTGCTGGAGGTCTCCCCGCGGGGAGTCTTCATCAGGTCGCAGGTGACCTGCCAGTTGTCGATCAGATCAATCAGTCTATCAACGGAGCCGGGGCTCACTTGTGAGGCGTACCTCCGTGCTTCGGCCGGCAGCGCACGGATACACTTGTCGATGACCACTCTCTCCACGGGTGGCACGTCTCCTTCTCCGAGTAGCCAGCTGCCCGTGAGACGCATCAGCGAGGCGACCTGGCTCCGGGCGGGCTGGCTGGCGGCGAAGGACCAGTTGTGGAACTTTTGGGCACGCGCCGGCAGGCTGTTGCCCTGGCTGGCGAGTATGGCGGCTTTTAATCTCTGGTAGTCACGGGATTCGGCGATGGAGAGGTCGCTGCACACTTGTTGGGGCTCGCCGGTCAGGAATCCGGATAGTATGGTCCCCCAGTCCATGACCGGCCACCTCTCTCGGGCTGCGATCCGCTCAAACAGCTCGAGATAGGCCACGATATTGTCGTGGGGCGTCAGTTTGGAGAGGACATCCCCCGGCGGCCGAGACGCTGCATGGTCCCGTCTTAGGCTCCGTGCCATCTCTTGCACCGCTGCCTGTAGCTCGGCCTGATTCTGTATCAGCGCGGCGATGGCGTTATTCTGCTCCATCATGCTTGGGTTTTATTTAGCGTGGACCAGTCAATGCCCGGATTCTCCACCAATTGTGGTGACTGGTACACACACCCAGGAGACAGAAGGACGTTTGCCTATTCCAAGGCTTTTAATCACAGAATTCAGTTAACAGAATAGTACTTTCAGATTCACTTGCATGGCATGTCACAGTAGGGAGTTACAACACAGATAGTTCAGTTCCTTTGTTCGCCCACTTGATGGTGCTGGCGGGGCGCCACTGGACCTCGTCTCGGGACTGCGATCAAAGGTGCGTATATGACTTCACACAGGTTGGCATGACAGTTACTCTCTCGGCAAGGAATGTGAATGGGTGAGTACAACTTAGGCCAGACACGCTCTCCGCAGAGCTGCCGGTTGCAAACGGGAACGCAGGTACGTGATCAAACAGTCTGTGCAGCTCTCGGCCTCTATATATAAGCACGGGAAGTATAGTGGATACTCAGCATTGGATGAGTGCGTCACTCCGCTTCCTCTGCTGTGTACTAAGGGGTTTACTCCGGTTCCATCCCGTGCATGTTTAGGTATGTGCTGTACTAAGGGATTTACTCCGTTTCCATCCTTATGTGCTCCTCTTTCCTCGTCCTCTTCACCAGTCAGTAATGTGACTGTCCGTCAGATAGGCGCTCACTGAGTGCGCCGTAGAAGCCTATAGTCGGACACAGGACAGGACACAATCAGTATAATATCTATTCACGTTTACACATAGAATGGGTAGTGAATCGTGGTGCTCGACTTACCGCCCAACTCGCCCGATAGCGTGCTGCTTCACCCCTGGAGACTGGATCTGTACTGAGGCAGAGAGAGCTGCCTTTTGTACTGTCCCGCCCTTCTGACAGAACGCAGGTGACGCGCATTCCAGCTGATCGAGAATGTGACGCGGGACATACCTGCCCTCTAGGACCCGCCCTAGAGGTTGGTGCGCTCTTCTCTCTCTCTGCCTCTGCTGGCCTCCAGGGGTGCGCTTACCTGTTGGGCGGTGTTCTGCCATCGAGACACCACAGTAGATAAAGACCTAATGTGTTTTCACCTCTGCGTTCCTGCGTTACCCGCTTTGAACCGACTTTGCTATGACAAGCACTGGAGCTGCACAAATCCAAACGGCGGCATGAGTGAGTGGCATAAATGGCGTGGCTAATGAAGTGAAAAGGATTTTTTTTTTTTGTTAAAAGAGTCAAAGCTCTATATTCTGATAGTAATCACTGCTATGGAGTGTTTGTTCTGTAACCTCCCTGTCTTTCCAGCTCTATATTAAGCAGAAAATAGCATTTTCAGGTCGGAGACCACTTTTATTCACTCGAAAGACGGAACTCCACAAAGGTATTTTCATCAAGTTCAATGATATAGTGTAGTATACCAATTTCTCTGCTCATTTTTGGTTTTGTTTCATCGCTTCAATGTCACTCGTTTATCCTGCATGTACCCTGGATGAGTGCATTAATGTTTACAACCCACACACTTTTTGATGAGATGAAACTCTTCCAACTCTGAGCCTCTTGGGGCTAATATAATCATGTGTTCTGGGATGGAGTACCCTAACTAATTTATTTGTGTGAGGTCTGCAACTTTCTTTTCGGCTCTATGGGATGCTAGTGTAGCAGAATGTGCAGGTGTAATCAAATTATCATTGAACAAGTGCCAATGCCAAGATTTCCCATGCAGTCCACGTATCAATGAATTTGGCTATTCTGGCTCTCTTTTTTAAAGATATTCTGGGGGCTTTTTGCCTTTATTGATAGATCACAGTATAGGTTGATATATAGGAAATGGGGGAGAGAGATGGGGGGGAAGACACGCAGCAAAGGTTGTCGGGATCGGGACTTGAACCCGCAACACCCTGTCAGGTTGGATTTCCAGCCTAGTTGCCTGGACTGTTAGGCCGTTCCAGGCCCTTATCTCTTATTATTGTCTCCACCTGGCCGAAGGCATGGGGAGAGAGTATGTTTTGCACTCCGTCCGTGTGTGTGTGTTTCCGTCCTTCCGTCCGTCTGTTACCAGCTAATCTCCGGCACCGTTAACCCAGTCGATGCCAAACTTTGCACACACACTCCCTGGATGCCAATGATGAACCTCTGCCCCGCATTTTCCAGAACGGCCTGTTATAGCGCCACCATGAGGCAGCTTTTCACATTTTTTACCTAAAACTGCACCGATCTGCGTGAAACGTTGCATGCACACTCCCTAGAGGCCAAGGACAAACCTTTGACCTGCATTTGATCTGCCTTTTATAGCGCCACCAGGAGGCCGACTTTTGTAAAACACATTTTTTGATATTACTCCTCCAGATTCTGTCCAAAAATCTCACAAATCGTTACACAGTATCTCTATGGTCATGTGCTCAAGTCGGATCTGTCCGATATTTCATATTCCATCCTAATTGCCTATAATTGGCTTCCACAGTTTGCAAGATTGCCCCGTTTTGAACAAAAGCCTCAAATCATGAACGCAGCATGCAATTTACGTGAAATCTTTCACACATTTTCTTACTAGGCTGAGGAATATATCCCACCCTTTTCACATTGGCCTGTTATAGCGCCACCAACAGGTTGATTTTTGCAAAACACATTTTTGGAACAAAATGCCTCAAATCATCCAATTGCCATCAAAGGCGTATGAAGAAATGGCAACCTTTTCACATTGGCCTATTATAGCGCCACCAGGAGGCCACAACCTGACCTGCCCTGGTGGAGACCTGTGCCCCGAGGGGCACTTTTTCTAGTTATTATCTCTTATTATAACCTTTTTTCTTTTACCCACAACGTTGTGAGCTTAGATCTGCTATTCTCGGCTATAATGTTCCCCTCAGAATAGGGACGCTAGGGTGGTTAATGTAATTAAAGAAGTTCCTATCACACAAAGATAACACAAAGATCACACAAAGATTTGGTGGCCCCCCTGTAATAACTCTAAGCATGTCCTGTTGAAGACGAATGTTATACAGCAGTGGCTTTCAACCAGTGGTCCGGGGACCACGAGTCCTTGAGGGGGTTCCAGGTGGTCCCCAGCTAAATGATGGAGAGATGGTAACCAAATGGACCTTTATTAGATATTTAACTCTTGAGAGTGTAAAATGAGGGTTGAAAACCTGTGGTATACATGAGTACATATACGTCATTAGGCCTCACCAGCAGTGAGTAGTAGACTTTGAATCCGGGCTTGGCCACAAAGTAGTCGTCAGACTGGAACACGACTCGGAGCATGTTGAACTTGGAGGTGAGACGGGGCGGGGCTTTCTTACCGCACCAACGCCCCCAGATTATGGTACTGGTCTCTGATTGGTCCTCCACCGACACATAGTCATACCTGGAGGGGACGGCGGGGGGTAGAGACAGTGGTAGAAGGTAGAGGTGAATAAAAGTCAAACACCATGGAATAATGAATAACGAGGTTCTAATAGCCAGTTGTGGATATTTAACAAAGTAGATTTAACCAAATAGTAGGCCTACTATAATTTTCTTTTTTTGATACTTATGACGACAATGCTATGTTGTCCAATCTGTATTGTAGAGTATATGCTAAACACAATATAACTCATACTGGGGTGCTTCTATTAGGTCGTCCTGCTCTTCTACTGAGACATTTAGATCCTGTGTCTAGTTTGGACACACCTTTGACATACTCCTGTTTCTTGTTTTACAAACAAAAAGAAGAAAAAGATTGACCTTGTGAGCTTGTAGATCTACTATTTCCACTATTATTTATCTATCATTATTATTTTTTTCCTGGAAAATATTTTGGGACTCTTCCACTTTTGAATACTAAAGTATTGTCCAAAGAATGTACTTCGGAATACTTAAGTATTTTTAGCAAGCAAGTACTTTAGCTCACGTACAAATTTGACAGTATAGCTTTCACCTGCAGTTGAGTAATATTTGACCAGGTGTATCTATTCGTTGAAGTACTGGTGTTGAGTACTTCCACCAGTGCTAATATCAACATAAGGAGTCTCTAATAGCATCATAAAGATGAAAATGATCACGTAATGCATTTGGCTTAAAAAAACGATGACTCGTGGTAGGGATTGCAGTCATGCATGGATAGAGGGATGGATGGCTCGATGGAGTGATAGGGAAGGAGAGAGAGGGATGGACAGAAGATGGAAGACAAGGAAACAGTGACTCTGCAGTTTTTCCTTGAGAACAATTTTTTTTGTGGGATAACTTTGCTGGCGTGACTTTGACTAAACAATCCAGCAGTCAATGTAGTAGTCAATTAGTGGGGCCATCGATCAAACATGCACACACGCACGCACGCACGCACGCACGCACGCACGCACACACGCAGCCACGCACGCACGCACGCACGCACGCACGCACGCACGCACGCACGCACGCAAAAATCCATGAATCGCAGCCAAATAACTACCCCCGTCTAGCTTCTTCCCAATCTTTTCTCTCACCTCCTCTTCCCTCAGTTTCCTTCATCGCTCCATCCCTCCCCTCCTCCTATAGGCTACTCCCCCTTTCCTTTGTAAGCAAAGTGCTTACAAAGACAGCTGAGTTGCAAACGGGGATTTAAAAAAAGCCTCTCCCCTTAACCCTCAAGGACAAACTCTTTCCCGTTGCCAAGAAAAAAGAACTTCATCCCTTCATCCCTCTATCCGTAGCCCCCCAGCCCCCCCCCCCCCCCCTAAAAAAAATGTTGCATTCCCATACCATTCTCTCATCAATCGGGATGGGAGGGAGTTGACACGTACAATGCAAGAGTTCTAAGCGTGATTAAATGTATACCTCCGAAAGTAACGTCAGTACACTGTTTGGATGGACACTGACTATCATTCTTGCACGGGGGCCATCAAAAGTACAATATTTGTCTTTGAAATAGAGTGAAAAAGTTTTTTCAGTATTGAATATGTTTTTTCACTACACCTTTTGTTCTGAAATGTTCTTGAAATTACATTTCAAGGGAGGGTTGGAAACCCTAACTTCTCTTGTCATCCCCGTTTTGATTTGTCGTTCTCTCACTTGCATACGCTGTTCTCGGCGTCCTCCAAGCCGAAGTGTCCGTCAAACTCCAGCTGCACGCGTGCCCCCGGTGGCGACAGCAGTTTCCATGACAACATCAGGTTGCGGGGGTAGGAGCCGGGGTAGCGCGGGCTGTGCAGGACCCCGCCCGACGCCGTCACCGTGATCACCTCCTCCTTGCGATACAAGTCTGTGGTGGTGAGGCCATTGATTGTCTGTTAGTGGTTACACACAACTGGTATCAGTTAGTTCGCTATAACAGGAGGGGTGTATGTGTTAGGTTAGACATACCAACAGGCCAACAGTCCTGCAGTTAAATGAGTCCGACACCCTAACCCCAAACCTAACCCTGACCGCACGCGGAAGCTACGGGTGATTTGTAACCGGTCACGGGTGATTTGTGGCCACGGGTGATTTGTGGCCACAGGTGATTTGTAACCGGCCACGGGTGATTTGTAACCGGCCACGGGTGATTTGTAACCGGCCACGGGTGATTTGTAACCGGCCACGGGTGATTTGTAACCGGCCAC